>NC_135214.1:27743988-27853988 GCF_052324685.1 Brachyhypopomus gauderio | reverse complement strand
TGTAAAGGGGGGCTCACACAGTTTGTCGCTGCATTTAATTCTTAACCTGTTGTTGTCTGGGGGCCCCAGGCCAGCTTGGGGCCCCAAGCAATTGCCTGGTTTGCCTGCCCCATCGCGACGGGCCTGTGAATGCCATACAACTTCAGGCACATTTAAGGGAGATGAGAGGTACCCAAGTGTCATGTCAGACCTTTTGAAACCGTTTCCATCAGAGTGGTCTGTGTGCTAGACGACCTGCAAGGGTACCTGATCACACCACCAGGCACAGGCGTCATCGTCTTGCAGGGGCCAGGGGGCATTTATGCTGGACGAGGGACCAGCAGGCCTCAGTGCTAACGTAGTCAATATAGAACTGCCCTACACAAGCCCGTATTACTTGAATAACTTCAATAATCCACAGGCCTAAGTTTATCTTCATGGATGACAGTTCTCTAGCTCATCGAGGTCACATCATTAGGGACCGGCTGCTGGGTACCTGCAAGTTTTCCAGACCTGAATGCCATAGAAAACCTATGGGATCAGCTGAGCCACCCTGCAGAGGCTTGTAACCCTGTACTCAAGAACCTCAATGACTTGAGGGCCCTTCAAGAAGACTGGGATTCCATGACTCAGCAGACAGAATGTCCACTTGTGAACATCATGAGATGTTGTCAAGCTGTAATTGCTCAAGGTCACATGACAAGTTATTGAGACAGTGACATTTGTTGTTGGGGTTAACCCACCACTGTTGTTGGCTTTTGTTTCAATAAATAGTTTGAGATGAGGAAAGTACCATTGCATATTTCTACATGCCCTACTTTCATGATAAAATATCACTGTAGCATGAACTTTTTATGTTTTCTATACATTTCACCCGAAAGCCAAATATCCCTCACTTTTTGAGAGTATTGTATATTGGTTTGAGGTATTAGCAACCTTTATGTTTATTTATTTATTTCTATAAAATGTATTGCTACTCTTCTTTAAGCCTTAAAATATCATGGCATAATCTTCACAATATTGCATTAAATAAAAAAGGTGTTTTGTGTTTAAGGTTCATTTCAAGATGAGTAGGATGAGTCGATATGCTTTCTGCTTACTCTCCTGTGTCGTCTCCTTATACCACTGTGAGTAGAATAGAATCCAGCAAATTGAATTATTTACATTGTTTTTCCAAAAATGAATAAAATTAACAAATTTTATATGCACATATACTGAGCAGATGGGAGTAGCCTAAAATGGCATGGACAGCAACTCAAAAGTTACAGCTATAAAGGTAAATATATTCTCATACCATTTACAGAAATGTCAAAATCTAATGAGATTTTATATTGAGGAACCATTATTTTACTCAGTTCATAACTTGTGTGATTCTCCCATTAATGTCATATTATTATAATAATAATTATCAGAGCCGGAGTGGCTAATCGGGAGATTCGGGAGGATTCCCGATGGGCCGGCTCATGTCAGTCTCTAGTTTGGGCCGATTGGGGGGGAAAAATTATTTTGGGCCGGATTTGGGCATGAAACTCCCGGGCTGAAAAAGTGTCCCACTCCGGCCCTGATAATTATTATTATTAGACTGTATGTATCAGGTTAACATTCATGTGAGGTGTCAGATGCTATGTCTTTACTAAGTATTTTGCTGAAAACATTTGAGCAATTCTATGTATGTGGATTGTGGATTATTTATTTCATGAAGTCATTGTTTATGTAATTATCTTAATTTAAATTTTTACCAGAAGTCACTGGTAATGATCTGAAACTGTGCAAGAGCCAAAGAAACATGTGCGTCACGGATACGATGGACTGCGGCTCTGTGCCTGTACATAGGAGAGGTATTACCACTCTGTCCTTTAATAACAGAGCATGAAACTACTGGATGACACAGTACTGCGTAGATTAGTGTTCTTTATTTAAAACAATACAGTAATTCAATTATCAGATCAAATAAATGTAAAATCAGGGTCAAGTATTGGATGTAAACTCAAGTCTGGATTTCCTGGTATTGCTCAGTGTGCATATAAGCTTATATCCCAATGTAACTGGGCTCATTGTGCATAAACACTGAGCTTATATCCCATTGTAACTGGGCCCCCTACTCATGTTGTAATGTTTTGATTTCACTCCACTTCAGAAATGTTTCTGAACACATCATGTCGTTATCTTGTCCATAAGAGATCTTTTGTCTGCAAATGGATTTACTTAAATGACGGCAAGATTATAAATTCATTCATTTTCAGCCAGTAAGTATATATTTTTGTTTACATTTAGGTATCACTTGAGAGTGTATCTATGTAGTCAGGGAAATATATAATACTTTAAAATTATTACTTTGTATTTCTAAAAATGTAATGTTTGATCTTTTAAACTACCTAAATCTGCTTTAGTGTTAGTAGTATAAAAGGTCAAAATAGCTTTGTTGAGAGACTTTGGCTGCTAAAACAGTTAGAACCTAGGTTATAAAAATTACAGAGCTGAATAAAATGGCTGGCTTGTATAATGGTGTCCTGTTTTAGATAAGAATCACAGCCCTGTTTTCATGACACAACGCACGACATGAAGTCTTATGTTCAAAGTACTATGGGAAAGTAATAAGGGGTGTACAAAATACATGCTGTTTTCCTGCAGGTTTATTTAGATAAAAAGATTGACATACAGTACAGTTTTTTCAGTCAATCTGTCTTTTAACCAGCTGAAATTAGCATGGATATGCACGAAAATGTCAATGCAGCACTGGGATTGATTTACTGAAGATGAGACGGATGTGTTGGTGCAAACATTAGACGAGCAAATATTTAGAACCTCAGAATTCCACAGCACATCAACTAGAACTCATTTGAATTCCTTTTCTCTAGCTATTACTAGACTGGGTTGAGTGTACTGCAGATAAACAAAATGAAAATAACATCCATGTCTCGCATTTTTTCCCCCCTCACAGCTCTGTTGAGGCAGAATGTAGCAACAGCTTTGAGGTTTCAAATGATAACATCTAAGGAGAGAGCTGGCTGTGACATAAATGTCTCCATTTAAAAAGGCCAGTCAGTTACATCATAAAGGACATCAGGATGTCAGCTTTAGACATTTGTATCTACGGCCTTAACCCTTTTTCTGAGAACATTATTCAAAGTGACACTGTTATTACTTCATATTTTCAGCATCTATGTCATTTTGAGCCTGATGCAATCATGAAAATATCAGTGCCTAGTCTTGATGAAATTAGTGTACTCTTTCCTTCAATTTATGTCTTTGTACATGCTTGAAAACAGTCCCCACAGTGTTGATGCATTGGCCATGATTAGTACTGTGAAAACGATCATTACCCACATTTACTGTACATGAGCGTTTCCCTGGATGATCACTTCAATAAGATGTGTTTTCTATATTTCAGAACGTCAGCCTTCATTCACTGCCCTTCCATTTTCAACCCACTTGCTGAATTCAATGTAACCATAAAGTCAAAAAACATCATCACCAAAACAGAAATGTTCTCGGAAATCTACGCAGTATCCATTGAAAACATAAGTAAGCTTGCAATTATATTATCATTAACATTATCCATTTATAAGCACAAGGGTATGGCTCTGGAATCCTTCCTACCTATGAGTAGACTTCAACTGATTGAATTGTGCTGTGTCATGAAAACTAACATAGGCTTCTGTTTTAGCCCAAGCTCCATGTCCAACTATCACATCTGTGAATGCTACAGAGACTTCAATACATGTAGGATGGACAAGTGGTGAATGGCACTGCACTGAATGTCGATTCCACTACAGATTGTGCACCACAGAACTATGGACAGTGGTAAAATCTCTGTAATCAAACGACTATTTAACAAAGCAATTGATATTTTAGAAGGAATGACTAAACTTGATGGAGTCAGCAGTATAATCGCTATATAGTATATCGCTATATGAATTATTTTCACACATATACCCTACTCCATGTTCAGGTTTCAGTTATTCCCTTTGAGGAGACGTTTCCTGAGATCTTCTACACTGTTAGAGGCCTGCAGCCATTTAGCCAGTACTGTTTTACTGTTGCCTGCAGAGGAACATATGGACTATGGAGTGAATGGAGTGCAGAATACCAAGCAATGACTCTAGAGAGTGGTGGGTAGAGACTGGATCAGTACTCTATGTTTGGATATGGAGAGAATATCTCCATATTTTCATGAAGTGTCACTAAATGTTTTCTTCTCTTTTCTGTTTTAGCCCCAACTGTAGCGCCTCATGTCAGTTACTATGTTGAGTCGTTAGATAACAGCTTTGGTATTCAAAAGCTGTTACTTCTTTGGAGGGTATGTGCAAAGTTATTGTCCATATAATAGATTGGTTTCAATGTGGACTCATAAGTAACCTGTAACTGTATAAAATTTCTGTTCATTTATTGACTTGGTGCGATTATGAATTTCATTATCTGTGTGTCAGCCTTTAGAGAGAAGTGAGGCTCAAGGAGTCATTCTTGGTTATGAGGTGACCTACACGTCAGCCAAACAGGCATTTCTGAAGAGAGTAATTAACACTACTGACTTGAAGGCCACCGTAGTGATGACTGCAGGGAACTACAATATAACAGTGAAGGCCTACAACAGTGCGGGACTGTCTCCTCCTCAACGTATCCGCATCAGTACTGGATTTGATAAAAGTGAGCTGATTCTATCAAATTTCAGAGGCTTTGGGTTCCATTTTGCTAGAGAATGTAGGATAACATCTTTTAACTGCTACTGAAGTTTCACGGAACTCACACCTCTTTCCTGTGCAATGCGGTATCTGTCTTGGAAGAAATATCATTACTGACATTTTAGTATATATGTTTTCTGGCTAAACGCATTGCTGTAAACTTCAAATTCATGTGAGTAGTTATTTATTTCTTTATATAATTAATAATTGTGTACTTGGCTAGTAAAGTAAAATCAAGTGAGAAAACAACTAATGTCCTCACATTGTAATGGTATGGCACCCCCCCCCCCCCCCCCCCCAGTTGTGCTGGTGTCATAGTTGATGGTGCCACTCCCCCTTGTTAGCTTACCCTCTATTTGCTCTGTCACCTGTCTGTCGTTTTCCCATCATTAATGTGTATTTAGACCTTCAGGTTTTGCCCTCCATTGTCAGTTTTTCAATGTGTCATGCGTCTGTTTTTTGTGTTAATAAATGTTCTATGTTTGCACCACTCTCTTGCCCACCCCTCCCTCATATCCTGAACTTGAAATGAAGAATAAATGATATATTTAAAGTTTATTCTGAAGGGACTTAAAAACATTAACTTTATTTATGCAACAGTACTATATACAATAATACGTCTAATAGGGTTGCCCGCAGTAAAAGGACTCTGGGCCAGCAATGATGCCAGTTCACTGAGGGTTCGATGGGAGACTGAGAAGACAGCTATGACTGTGACTGAGTTTGCTATTGAGTGGTTCCCTTTTAGTGATGTTGCCTCTAAGCAGTGGAAAAGACTTAACGGTTCTACATTTTCAACTGTTCTGACAGGTAACAAAGGGAATTAAAAAGTTTTCAATTAATGCATAATTTGGAATTTATCAAAAACATGCACCATTAGCACTTTAAAATAATTCCTTGCTTTCTTGGAAGTGCAATAAATATGTTTATATTACATTACATGCTGTCATCTGTTACACTTGTAATAGTCATACTAACATCAATCTGCTTCCTCCTCCAATTCTTTTCCAGGTGGCATCAGTCCACTAGAGACCTACCGCATCAGTGTTTATCCCCTTTATGACTCTCTTTCTGGGCCTCCAGAGTCTGTCCAAGCCAGCCTAAAGCATGGCAGTAAGTAAAGGTCTGTATTACTCACCAGCCTATATTCAGATCTTTACATTTACTTGATATACTGTGTTGTTGATTTCCTCAGCTCTTTTAGACATTGTCCAGTTACAACTTGTGAATGTGACAAAAACGTCTGTGACAGTCAAATGGGTATGGCTGGAGAAAGCCCCAAGCAACAGTGCCCTTCAATACAGACTTATGCTAAGAGGTGAACAGGAAACAAGATGTAAGCTCCTGGATTCGATATCCACTTAACATATCATTTTAAAGACATAATTACACTTTTTGATTTTCATTTAAGAAGGTAATTTGTATTTTCTTTAGCATTAGTCATTTTTCCACATCAGTGGACCCACACATTCTACAGACTACAGACAAATGCCAAGTACTCTGTGTATATTTATGGAGAGACTATCTTTGGTAACTTTTCAAGGGCAAATACTGAATTTACTACGCCTTTTCTTGGTAAGTATTCCTTAGTGAAAATAAACTTGTTATATATTAGTAATAAGAAAATAAATTATTTCATTAAATAATGAATTTGACTTAATTTCCACAGAAAATGATGAAATAATTAAAGCTGTTGTCCCAGTAGTGTTTCTTATCACTGGCGCTGGTATTTTCTTAATTCTATCCAGAACAATGTAAGTATATCTGTAATAGTTGTTTTCTTGGAATAATGTATGTTAATTTATTTCATGCCTTGTTTTGAAATTTAAAATATGCCACTGGTCACAAATTTCAGTTGTAATTAAGTATAAAGAGTAAATAAATTCTGGCATTAGTACTTTTCTGTGATGGAGGGAAGCAGGCTTAGTTGGTTGAACACAGTGGTTGAACACAAGCTAGGGATCTAGGATCTGATTGGCTGGCACCCAGCTTCTCTCTCTGGGTCCATTCTCCTCCCAGTATACTACATACTGAAGCCATCCAATAGGGCATTGACCAAGTAGGCTGGCCCACCCTCCACCTTCAGTAGGGGTGGAATGGCACGTGAATTGAAGATGACACGAAGTTACCTGAAGGTGACTTCAATAATCTGCTGTTGGATAGAGTAGAGCCAAGATACCTGGGAGGGAGCTTAACACCTGGACTGGTCTTCCTATCTGTCGTGTTCAACTGCACACAATCCACCATTCTCTTGCATGTGGTGATGGCCTTCTATGGTTGGTGGTGACCTCCCAGGTCTCCTCTCTGTAAAATACACCTGGATAGCTGGGTGACGGGAGTAAAGGATGTTCCAGGGGTAGAGCAGGGGTTGGAAACTCACAACACACGTCAATGGACGAATGGCAGAGGGAGTTTTAGGCATGCTCTGTCCATGGCTGGTTATTTCCCCAGGTGAACAACCTGACAGTACAGATTATGGAACTTGACAAGCACCTGGTTATCTTGTTCCACATGCCCGTTAGATTGGGGCTGATATCTGATATCTGATTCAGTTTGCTCACAAACTCAAAGGTCTTCACACCTGTGAGAAACACCACACCACTGCAGCCCAGACTGACAGAAGAGGTGGTTGAAGAGAACAGTAGCCATCTCGAGCACTGTAGAGAGAGCAGGGAGAGACACAAACTAAACCGTTTTGGAAAACGGGTCGACAATGGTGAGGATGGTTGTTGGGAAAGACACCCAACTTGTTCTCTGAGACTGTTGCTGGACCACCTTGATCTTGTTAGACTTCATCCATATGCTGGCTCTGATGACAGAGCTGAGGAAGTTAACCAGCCCTGAAGGAAGTGTCATTTCTCCAGCTTGTAATATAAATGCACAGGAAATTGCCTTGTATAGGTCACATCTCATTGATATTTTGGTCCAGGGAGTGAGAATAGACAAAGATATCAATGTTGGCAATGATGGCTTTACCTAGAAATTAATGTAACACCTCATTAATAAACGCAATGAATACAGGTGGGGTAGGACAAGGTACTCATAGTGCTTAGAGGCTGTCCATTTTCCATTCATCCCATCCCTAATATGTACCCGCGCAAAATGAGTACCCTGCACACCCTGTAGCTGCTCTAACATGCCTGGAACCAGATGCAGCGAATGCAGGTATTTCACCAAGAGAGCATTCAGTCTGCTGTCCAAAGAAGGCACTGGCTGAGACAGGAGAGCTTTAAGGGTGGATGTAGCCCTAGGCTCCTGTACATATTGTTCCATGACCTGGTTTTCCTCCTAAGACAGAGGACAGACCCAGCACCTAGGAGTTTGTTGGCACAGTCCGTGCTTCTTTGGGGAGACAGACACGAGGTCTTTATTGGTGACTAATACATCAGCCAGGTCTGGTAGGGACCAGGGACAGGCAGATTAAAATGGGCCCCCAGGCTCTTGATACAGAGGGGTAGAACCAGGGGCAAAGGCATTGGGAGTGATGAGAAGAGGATTTAAAGAGAATCTGGGCCAGGAAATAAGGGGATTGTTTAATAATATGGAATGACAGCTGTTATTGTATAAGAAACTGGCTTGTGAGCCTGTCAGTGGGGTGTGTGATGTGCACCACAATGGGATTAGGTAGATGGAACACTTCCATCCTGAGGTCAGGTCAGCCCATGTTTGAAGTGCTTCGCTGCTCTGGAATCCACTAGGGCAATGAATGGGTGTACTACTAAAAATGTACTCACCTTGGCAGAGAGCGTCTTGGGCTAATCATGTGTGGGGCAGTAGAGATGACAGGATGCCCAAATTAGGTCACTTCCCCACAACACAGGCAGAGTCACACTTTCTCTGCTGCTAAGAGGTAAGCAAGTAGCTGTGTAAGGGTAGATGTCTTGGGGTAGCTGTGTAGGGGTAGCTGTGTTGGGGTAGCTGTGCCTCAGTGGGGAGGTGGAACATCTGGCATGCTAAGGCATGATGCAAAATATAATTTGAACCAGGAAGCCCTCAGAACCCTCAGGGTAAATAAAATGTGCCATCATGGCATGGGTCATCATCATAGACCTTTGGATTGGCTTTTTGGTATAGGGTGAAATCTATATGTAGCATATATATATAACTCCAGTTGCTAAGATTTAGCTGGAGTTGGGGTCAGTGAGAGTGCCTCCACACCTACTGTTAGACCATCAAAACAAAGGCTTTGGTAATACATGGCTCACTCACTTTGTCATTCGGCATTCCATGACATTGTCGTTCACTGAGCAAATTAGGGAGTGTCAAGTGTCAAGAAAACCAAGAAAACTACATTACAAAATGAAAAAGATAAAATGAAGAAACACTCAATTGGAAAGTAAACGTAATATAAATAGACATTTTTTTAATTTTATTTAACCTTTATTTAACCAGGCAAATCATTAAGAACAGCTTTCTTATTTGCAATGGCAGCCTGGCAAGAGGCACAGCCTCTTGAAGAACGTACATCACAAGCAGACAATAATATAAAACAAACAATAAATAAAACATTATAAGATGATTAGACACTACAGTTACAACATTCAGTAAGGACATTCGCAATAACATTTTTAAAAGTGGACATGGATATAAAAATACTAATCTGTAATGATTTTTGCAGGGAATTCCAGTCTGGCAGCTGCAGATTGAAATGACGATGAACCAAATACTGTGTTTGTTTTAGGGATTTTCAGTGTAATGAGTTGTGCCGAACGAGTATACATAACACAGTGTTAGTCTGCAGGCAGGATAGGGCAAAGCATCAAGGATGGGGGACCCGTGGGAATAAACATAGGAAGACAGGTGATGGTGATGAAGTGAACATGTGTGTGGTTATAGGGGAAGTGATCCGGTTATGTGATAGGTGGATGCGTGGGAGCTGGGTGCCATCCAGGACTTGTTTGATACACATGAAAAATAGTTTAAGGTCCTTCTTCCACAAAATGGAAATAATGGTTGTATTATCTGTACATTATTTTTGTAAAAAAAAAAAAAAACTTCAAATTACTTCACTAATTGTGGACCAAATAATTTAATTAAGTTCCTCTCTTGCAGCTTCAAGGAATCCTTCTTCTCCAACATTGCTAACCCTGGCCATAGTCTCATTGGACACTGGCTCCTAAATCCACTTCATGAGGTAATGACTATAAATGGCTTTCATTCCCATGTCAGCTACAGGGACACAATCAGTCCAGTGAATTCCAAATAAATAATGTAAAGCTCAACAGAAAAACTGAGAAAAAAAGGCTCAGAAATCTGAAAGTGTGCAGAGGAGGAAGAACTTACAAATATATTTTCTTTGACAGAGAGCGTCCATCATTGGTGTGCTAAACCTGGAGGATTTTACATTGTCCAGTCATCTGAATGAAAAGTGTCTTATAAAAATTGAGCACCAATTGTCAGATGGAGAGGAGTTTGATGATGAGAGCTTTCTGTCCAAGATGTGTCCACCTCATGTCTGTTCTGAAGAAAATTCCAATAGTATGGAAACGTCTGAGACATTCCCTGGTCTCACTGAATATGTTGATGTGCCTCTGATTCCTGCTAATTCTGGATATGTTGACAATTGTCATATGCCTGGATGTTCTAACTAAAATCTTTCAATACTGAGACTAACTGACACCACAGTGAACTTTATAAACCTGTGCAAAATTAGCAGTCAATTAGTTTTTAATATTAACTTAGAAAGTAACCTATTAATCACATGACAGTTGTCTTTGAGAATCTCTAAGAATCTGTGCCACGCAGACCTAATTTATGCGATACATACAGAACTTTTCATGAAACTTTGTTAAACATTACCTTATCATCAATTCAGCCTTATCATCATGTAGCCTTTCATTGCTACATTAGTGTGTGTATATAATCATGTTATCCTATTCACTTGTGTGGTGTTTTTTGAGCAATGCATTACATTATGGCATTGAAATTCATGTTAGTTTTTCTCAGCCGATTTTGTTCATTTCTCAGATCAGAATTGAAATTCTCAAAACTGTTCATTCAATCTCCACATCTCCTTGTCACTTGTGCACATCATAATTGCATTTCTCATTGTGTTTCACATTTTGCAAATGCTTTTGTACATTAGGCAAATGGACATGGACAATTGTTTGTTGTTTTTTACATTATCAATTGCTTATGTCATGTTTATCAAAATGTGTTGTACAGATTGTCTGTTGAATTGTCTTACCCTCCAAAACAATTAGTCTTTAGGTCATCGCCATTATATGCAAAATTGCTGAACATTTTTTGTTAAATTTTGGTAATTTATCCTAATTTGAACATACAGTTACAGTAAGAAAGGGAATTTGTGAAGGTTTAGATCAACCAATGGTTTCAACCATAGGTCAGAGGTGCGTCTCATGAACCTTTACTGTAATTGGCAAAACACTGCAGTATCACAAAGTGGCATAATGGAAAGACGATACCATGTACAGGGTGAACAGCCAAGAAGAGGAGTAAGACTGTGTGGTGTAGAGGGGTAAGACTGTGGTGTAGAGGAGTAAGACTGTGTGGTGTAGAGGGGTAAGATTGTGTGGTGTAGAGGAGTAAGACTGTGTGGTGTAGAGGAGTAAGACTGTGTGGTAGAGGAGGAGGGGTAAGACTGTGTGGTGTAGAGGAGTAAGACTGTGGTGTAGAGGGGTAAGACTGTGTGGTAGAGGAATAAGACTATGTGGTGTAGAGGGGTAAGACTGTGGTGTAGAAGAGTAAGACTATGTGGTGTAGAGGGGTAAGACTATGTGGTGTAAGGCTGAGGGGACAAAACAGTGAAATAAGGGCAACAATTGTGGACCATGTGTTATATGTAAGTCATGGTCTTAAAATGGCTGAAGCTGGTCATTGGATGCAGCCGAATATTGGAAGAATATGTCTCTTCAATCGTTGAAACATTTCATAGAGAAAACACGTATGTAATTCAGAAATGTGCTTTCTGCTGTAATGCTGCACATTGACATACAGTACTGTAACGTCAGAATTTATTAATTTTTTTGTTTTGCATTTTTGCATTCTATACCATATAGGATTTTAAGACTAGCTCATAGTCTGGCAGAGGTTCCATTTTCACACCTCAACAAGAGGAGGCTGTATGTGCTCAGGTTGTTTTGAATGTGTAGAGTAAGTTTTTAATTTTGCAGTTTTTCCAGTCAGTTGTCGGTCATGTTTCCAATACCACATGTGCAGCGTTCTTGAAATCAAAAGCTTAGCTAGTTTGTCTCAGAATACAATCTTACAGTCTGCACTGACTCTGAATTTTGACTGCCTTGTTCATAGGCAATGGCACACAGACTAGATATTCTGATGGCACTGACAAATTGACTGACCTAAATATTTGCTTTTGAGGCAAAAATAAAGAATTGTGAGAAGTATCTGCTTTTGCAGGTATTTCATTGAGTTTTGCTGTTTGCACTAACTGTTTTGAGAAATGTACTTGTTGTGATGTCAATGTAAACCATGATGTGAGAAATGTACCAAATCAACTGAGAAAAACTGTAATAATATAATCACATTTCATAAGGAAAAGAGATTTCTGGATTAAAATAAGGCAGTTTATTACAGTGAGATTATCCATTATCATAGCATTATCATAATAAAGCACTTTGAAATAATTTGTTTACAGTACAGATCATTGCATCATAATTGCATAAGAAGGTCTGATTTTCCCACAAGTAGGGATTTACAATAAAATGCATTTCCTGATTAGACATATTACAGTAATACATATAATACATTACTGTATATGTGATGGCTGTTGGTGGGGGGGATGGCAGTGCGCAAAGCCCATATGGAACTGGTGGTGCTGGGGATAGATGTGGCCTTAGTCACCAGCCTTAGTCTTAGTTTGGGTTTACGCTTAAAGAGGTGTGGTGTGGTTTAAATGTGAGCTTCAAAGGGTTGGAGCTTGAACCTCTGTGTTGAGCCTTCTGGAGATGTCTGGGCCTTAATTCAGCTCAACACTGATGAAGGGCGGTGCCTTCCTGATGACCTCTGGGCTTTAATTCAGCTCAACACTGATGAAGGGCGGTGCGTACCTGATGACCTCTGGGCTTTAATTCAGCTCAACACTGATGAAGGGCGGTGCGTACCTGATGACCTCTGGGCTTTAATTCAGCTCAACACTGATGAAGGGCGGTGCGTACCTGATGACCTCTGGGCTTTAATTCAGCTCAACACTGATGAAGGGCGGTGCGTACCTGATGACCTCTGGGCTTTAATTCAGCTCAACACTGATGAAGGGCGGTGCCTTCCTGATGACCCCTATGAAGAGCTTGTGATGTGGTTGGGTTGGTATATCCCACTCCCAGGATATCTCACATCATCTTGATGTATAATTACAATTACTACATTCACAGCCTGGCAGATTGTTTCTATTTTCATTGCAATAACAGAACTAACGTATAATGACTAACATTCATTTTAAAGGTTTGAGTTTATACCAATCCAGTGTTTCACCAGATAATGTGCAATAGCTTGTCTTGGAGGCATGGTAAACACTGCTGTATTACTCTTCACAACAGCGTCTATCGCCTGTAGAATGGAAGAAAATGTGTTTTTACATCACAAACTCCTAGAACAATTATAGCACAATGACAAAATCCATACTGTCTATTCAAATGTAGAGGAGCAGTGCTAGAGACTTTCTTTGTAAAACTGAGTCTTGCCTGTTGCCTTGTGAACCAGCGAGCCTCTTCAATTTCATTTTTATCGACCTTAATGTCTGTTGACATGGCGATTGAAATGCAGCCGATCATTAGCGAGGAGGGCATTGGCCAAGGCTGGCAGGACACATACTGGACCGAGCCGACAGTAACTCCACTCTCTTCCATGACTTCTCTGCGTACTGCATTTTCAATGGTCTCACCTGACCCAACACACCATACAATTTGATTATAAAACAATTTTAAAAATTGCAATCGTATCTTTTAAGCAGGAAGCAGGAAAGCATTCTTTCTTACCTACAAATCAAGTGTAATGATACACCAGTCATTTAGTTGTACAATTACTGGTTTTGTAAAATAATAGGACCAGATTTAATATGGCATTTGTGGATTTCCCTGGTTGACTCAGTTAAGGGTGTGTAGTTTTAAAAAAATTATACTATCTTAGCACAAATAAGGAGTGCTTTTTCAGGGACTTTTTGTCTAACCTGGTTCAATGAAACCAGCAAGACATGAGAACATTCCAGAAGGAAACGTCTTCTTTCTTCCTAGCAAGCACTGCTCCCCATCAGGATGAATGACCAACATGATCACAACAGGATCTGAAGTACAAAGACACACACAAAAAAAGTGTTATTGTGAATACGACATGGACTCATTTCTGTTCATCAGTAACAGTTTGAAGGTTACTTACCAACTCTAGGGTAACATGTACTGTGGATGCCCAGAAGACTCTTGCAGCCCTCCGTCAAACAGGTTCTCTTGTAACCACCTTCGGCTACTTTGGTCTTGCCCCCACAAGTTGGGCAAAAACTATAGCGGCTGTGCCACGCAAGGACAGACCTGGCCTGTGCAATTATACCTGTACAACCAAAATAATCTTAATGCACAGCATTCATATGGATTTAATACTGTTCATGAAATAAAATGTATAGTAAATATGTGTGAGAACTAAGCCTAGATGTATGCTTATCTCATACATGTTGTCAAAATATTAATAATGTGCTGATATGAGGAAGATGAGTAAGTCCCACCTCCCTCATCTTCATCTAGGGTTAGCAGTGCTGGCATTGGCCCTTTAAGGAAGAAACTGTTTGAATCTGTGCACGAGATTTCTGAGGGATTCTCCTCCACATTCAGAGCAAACCATGCAATAAGTCCATCTTCTTCTTTTGATACTGGTGAAAGGGATGAACATTCCTGCTTCTCCACCCCCAGAAATACAACCACAGTGTCACCCCTTTTGAGTAGACCATCCACGGACGCCCTCTTGAGCCTGCACAATTTCATCTTAGCTTGACTATTATTCATTCGCTCTGGCCCAGATGTAACAAGAGGCTCCAAGTTATGAAAGAGAAGAAACACGGTCTCTGGAGAAGACTGCTTAGCTGAAAGCCATTCTGAATCTGTCCTTTTGTCACTCATTCTGCTCAGGTACTCTCTGCTGAAGTAATTCTCATGCTCTATTACTCCTGTGCTTGGTAGTCTCGCATGAAGCTTGCCATCTCTACCACCAACCAACAAATCGGCAATATGTTTGTGCCCCCAAAATCTTGCTATGTCATAAGCAGTATGGCCAGACTTGTTCACCAAGTCTTTATTGCACCTGTTAAGAAAAAAATGAATACCGTAAGACTTAGATCTTTTTATGACACCAAATCTAACTTCAGTTTTCAAGTATGTTTGTGGCATTTTAGAAACTTACCCTTTTGAGAGCAGATCTTTTACCAAACCAAAGTGTCCATTTCTAGCAGCCAGCATTAAGGCAGTCCAGCCTTGTTCGCCCCTTTCATTGAGTAGCTGACTGGAGTAAGAGATCATTTCAGAAACTCTGACCATGTCACCCCGGGATGCGTAATCCAGGAACCGTTCAACCATCTCTTCTGTAGCACTCATCTGAACACTCGTCATGTTCTAATGAGCTAAAAAAGAACAAGTACATAATCAAGAAAATCATAATTAAAAAAAAAATTTTCATCCTGCCCAAGATACAGATGAACATGACTGACTGATTAAATGATTGTAGTAACCTATGTAATTGATGTAGGTAAGTAAGTAAACAACAACAAACTACTAGCTGGTCTTTAATGCAACAGTCCCCCGGCCCTGGAGATTTTGTAATGACTCGGCCGGCTATATTTTGTTCCGCTTATTACTTCACTACTTACAAAATAAATTAATCATTTTGCAGTAAATAAATGAATTAAAACGTTACAAACGTCAGGTAAAAGCGAGATCGTGGTTGTTTTTTTTTTTTTACTTGCACACAATTTAATTAAATAAAGTCGATATTTTTGAAGTTGGTGGTGTTGCGAAATAACATCTGGATATGGTGTGCACTACTTTTTGAAGTCCAGACCCTTATTAACATTTGGAGCACTGTGTTCACAGTAGTTTACACTCCATTTGTCTGACATTGCTGCAGCAACAGGACGGGAATCGGTCTACCGAGATCCTCACAAAGACTCTTCGCAGTCTATCCAAGAGGGGAAAGCACGAGCTATTTCACGTTATCCTATTTCTTCCAGACATTTCACCTGTACTCACGAGTGACTCAGTAATTAGGTGTAATGTGAAGGTCATTTTTTACTACGACGTGATAAACTAATGAAAGATGTGGTACCAATTACATTTCAAACCTGATTATTATGACAAGATGAACAACCAGTTTAGTTCATGTAATCAATATAAGAAAGATGTAAACCTGGTAAAGTCTTGTTTTTTTTTGCAAGAGCGACCGTCAACGCAGTTATTCCGGAAGACACGTAGTCGGATATGGATAACAGGCTTCTTAGTATAAGAGCGACCCCTAGTGGTCATACGTGTTTCAATTTATTTAATCTTGACGTTAAAAAATGAGTCACAGTCGCTTATTATTAACAACTAATTCAATAGTATTTAAAACCCAGAATGAGTTTAGTCTGCTGCACGGATAGTTCACTTGTTGTGGTAGTTACTGTACTCGTGTGATATTTAACTGCTTGTCATTCCATTTGGGACTATCATTCTCAGATGTATACAGATTAAAAAAACAACAACATTGTACCACAGCTAGAATGCTCCCCGTTTCAAATGTGATAATTCTCTCACTTGCTGTAACGGTGTAAGTTTGGTTAATAGTGATTTTGTTTCCTACAAAAATACTTTTTTTAATGCTGAACCTAAAGTTATCTGTCACCCATTGTGTTTTTTCCTTCCCCGGTACATTAGTGTCATTATGTACAGCTTGGAAAAGTGGTACCAAGGAAAGTGAAGCCCGTCTATTAGCACACTATGGCAGGCCGTTTTAACATATAATGGGCTTCGTCTGATTATCTGTAATTACATTCTGGATATCTAAATATTAGTTTTGACTAGTAACAATTACAATTTGACTATCCGGAATAACAATTCAAGATATCTACATTTGCATTCTACCTAGTAAGAAGAACAATTCAAGATATCTGCAATTTCAATTTGACGGATCAAAACGGCTTTTAAGATATCTAAAATGACGTCACTGGATTCGTCATTTTATGAGTCACACATCCGTAATTCTTATTTAAGATATCTCTAACGTAATTATGACTAGTCAAAATGACATTTTTAGATATCTGAATTAAAGAAGTGCGTGCATTACGCCCCTTTTGCAATGTCGCTGAGTCGTCGAAACTGCTGCCTGTGGAATTTTGGGTGGCTAAAATGGCGTTAGCTGTTCTTGAAAAGAATCATTTCAGTGCGCTTTCTGTGTGCTTAACTACTCAATATGCCGTGTTTCCAGAGAGATTTGAGGTATTAAATGATGTTGGATCAGGCTAAAATCAGGTTCCTCTTAGAGTGACCTGTTCTTCATGATGCATTTGTTATTTCTCTGGCCCACCGTCAATAAGGGCTTCAATAAGCCAAACTGCCCCTTTAAATCCGTTAAGCGTGGGCCTGCCAGTCTACCCCCGAGTGTTTACAAGCGAAAGCACGTGTGTCCGCCGGTTCTGCGGCAAAGCCGAAACGAAAGTGAACGTTTACGGAGGAGTTAAAGAAAAAATTCCTGTGCTTTCGCCAGGGTCGTGATCCGTATGAGGCAGAGTGCTTGATGTGTACGGCAGGTACTATGTTGTTTTGTGCTGTTCAATAAATGCAATTTTTACACAGACACCATGTCATTTGTGTCATATCAAACACCGATACACCGATGACCCCGGAAAAAAATGTGTCCTCCTTTTCAGAAACCCAAATCTGGTCACCCTAGATTAGCAAATACAAAGAGTGCCAAGCTTGGCGCCAAAATGCTACGTAAATCTGGGATGTGTTGACTAGACAAAATGATTATTGAAGATATCTACAAACACATTCCGACTAGTCAGAATAATTATTCAAGATAACAGAAATAAAAAAAAACGTCTAGATAAAAATGTTCAAGATATCTGCAATTTATTTGTAGATATCTTTAAATGCCTTTTGACTAGTCAAAAATACAGTTCTGGATATCCCTAACTTTGTTTTGCCTAGTCATTACTTACTTTCAAGATATCTGATATTTAATTTGCACTAGTCAAAACTTAGTTTCAGATATCTAAAAATATTTTTAAGATATCTTAAATAATGAGTATGTTTAAGATATCTTTGATTAGAATAATGACTAGTCAGAACAAAAAACGAGATATCTGTAATTGACTTTTTGACTAGTCATAATTTAATTGTAGATATCTTAAATGTACATTTCAGATAGTCAGTAATTAATTGCAGATATCTTGAACTTGAGCCTCCATACAAATCAATGGTGAATATGACGTAATTTATACTAGTCAGAATGCAATTGGAGATATCTCAAATTGACATTTTGCCTAGTTAAAATATAATTAGAGATATCTTAAATTAAATATACAGATATCTGTAATGTAGTTACAGATATCTGGAATGTAAGTGGGGTGAAGCCCATTTTATGATAAAACGGCCTGCCATAAGCACACTACTGTTGGACACTGACGTGGGATATTCCTGTGGCCAAATATAGTCAGACATTTTACATGAGTGTTAGTCAGACATTTTACATGAGTGCTTGAGGCAAATGCAAAGCTGGTAGTTGTGTGCTCAGAGTCTGGATGGAGGGTGTTTATGTTCCCACTAGAGGTTGGGTGTAGAGACTATGCAGAAACATCAGACCCATGTCTCTTGAAGTCCTTGGGCATCCAAGGCACAAAGGTGAGGACGTCACTGAAGAGGTAGGGCAGAGGAGCTCCAGGGTCTGGCTCCACAGGAGAGACGTGCGGGAGGGAATCAGGGAACCTAAGACCTGCTGCAGGGGCTGTAGGGAGATGGCCCACTCACCAATCCACCATCCAGAGATGTTCCAGGATTAAAGGAGCAGAATATCGGAGAAGGGTGGAAGGTGAAAGGTGAAGGGTGAAGAGTGACGAGTGAAGGGTGAAGAGTGACGAGTGAAGGGTGAAGAGTGACAGGTGAATAGTGAAGGGTGAAGAGTGATGGGTTAAGGGTGAAAAGTGAAGGGTGAAGAGTGATGGGTGAAGAGTGAAGAGTGAAAGGTGAAGGGTGAAGAGTGACAGGTGAAGGGTGAATAGTGATGGGTGAAGGGTGAAGAGTGAAATGTGAAGAGTGAAGGGTGAAGAGTGATGGGTTAAGGGTGAAGAGTGACAGGTGAAGGGTGAAGAGTGAAAGGTGAAGAGTGACAGGTGAAGAGTGACAGGTGAAGGGTGAAGAGTGATGGGTTAAGGGTGAAGAGTGAAGGGTGAAGAATGAAAGGTGAAGGGTGAAGAGTGGTGGGTGATGGGTGGCTCCCAGCTGGTGCACCGTCGGAGGTGCGTAGGTCAGAGATGTCAAGCAGGTGGTTCCACCTACCTGTGCTAAGATAGATAAACATTTTCAAAGTTTAATAATAAGCATAAAACATGTTATAGGCCTATTTAGGAATAAGTTATATATAATTAATTTCACAATTGAAATTGCACACTTGAAATGATATATGATTATAAAAACATTCAAATTCTGCATATGCACTGACCAGAATAATAAGGTCTTTAGTAGTAGTAGTAGTAGTAGTAGTAACATCACCACCAACAACAATATTAATGTCTATATTCCCTTTTTGTTAATAATATGTCCTGACTATTTATAACAATTATGTGTCTTCAAATCACTTCTAATCATTGTATAGAGACTTACTGCCTTTTTGCAGTAAAGTACTCCACATGCACACGTTGAGAAGTAAAACATGAGAGTATAATTTACCCACAGTAGCTACTGTTTGTTTTTGTTTTATTATATATTTACAAATCTAGTGGAGTCACAAATCACTCATTAACTGACGCTTTCCAGGTCAGAGACCTCCTCCCTGACTGAAATCCAAAAACAGAAATGAATTTTTTCAAACCACTTTATCAAGGGAGAAGAGTCATACCACAATTTTGATGGAGAATCCTTTAACATGCGAAGACTCTGCCATCAAAACCTGCTCCAGTGCAGACAGACCAACGTGTTCAGTTTTACCGAACCAACAGGCTTTGTTGGCACCACCATGGTGAGTCCATGTGTGCCCTTTTATTTCCTTATATCTGTTTTTGCAAAACAAACCAGTTTCATAGGACAACAGTAGTTTAAAATGTAATGGTTAGACCATATGGGTAGAAATGCTAAGATGCATGTTTTCATTGTGCTGTGTAAATAATCTTATCTTGTAGCAGATAGCATGCAAAGAGCACAGGTAGGACACCACGCACCATGCTATTTACTTCATGATGGCTGAGGGGACTTTGTCTTATGTCTGTAAGCAAACACAACAGTTCATATGTTTAAAGCATAGCAGATTAGAGGTTAAAGTACAATTGAGATTAAAAGTGACAAAAATAGTACTTTCTCAGACAGTGTATGTGTAAAATGATAATAATGATCTATGTTTTTTTTTCTTTATTTTGTTCTTTTTCCTCTTTATTCACCTATCCATTAATCCCCTATGTATTCTTGCTTACCTTAACATGGGTTAATAATAACTGATTTCTGTATACTTTATCTTGGACTATCTAAGATTCATTTTATAAGAATATATATATATATATATATATATATATATATATATATATATATATATATATATATATAGCTCAGTGTCCGGCTCACTAGAAATAGGCTAGCTACACTGATGCAACTCTAGTGCAAACTATACATCAGCAAGTGAGAAATGTTACAATATTAATACTCCAATGGGCAGGATAATTAATAGAGAGACAGCAGTAACAGACCCAGTAAACTCCCTTCAGCTCTAAGATGTGATTCCTGTCATGGGTGCTCACTGTGGTCATGCTATTTTGTTTGAAAGCCACATTTATCAGATTTTTCTTAGTTATTCTATCACAATGTTCTTATATAGTGTCACTTTAATGAAAATGCTTAAGTTACAGTGTGACTTTTTTATAACCTTTCAGTCATGAGGCAGAAAATGGAGCAGAGGAAAGATCAAGAAAAATGATACGGTCAGATACACCCATGGACAATGAATCAGATATTTTGGGAAGAACAAGAAAATCTACACTAATTAGGTAAAGCCACATAATTATACATTAAAGGAGAAAAAGATCTCTTTCGTCTAATGATCCGATGTTATATGCTCAATGATGTAATAAAGTTCATTGCCATTATACATATTAGTGTCTTATACTATATTAACTACCTAAATCTATCCTCTATTGCTATTCTTTTCAGGACCAGAACACTTGACTCTTCAATATTGTCACAACTACAAAGTGACACTGAGTCAAAGATTGAGAGGAAGAAGCTCCAGTCATCTCAGGTTAGTGGGTTTTTTGTTCTACATAAATTTGCCGTCCCTACTCCTCGGCTGTATAAAACCACTTTAAATTATTGAGATTTTAACAGGCAGCTCCTTTTTTGCTTATGTGTTAATTGGTAGATTAGTCAGTTTTGTTGAATGAAAATGATCAAACCAGTCAGTCTCATGTGAAATTTCAGTTTCTCCGGACAAACACTCAGTATCACAAAGCTTTCAAAGACATCAGTGTGAATGAGCACTTGAAACAGAGTGAGTACATGTATTCCATTACTGTTACTAAAGAACTAATGCTACTTAAAGATTTCACCTATAATCCCATGATACTCAGTCATGTTCACCATTCAGAAATGTTACATGTAAAACATATTGTAATATTGTCTTGTTTTTATTTGTTGGTTTATGCTCTGTTGACAGGTTACACCTGTGCATTGCAGAAAGATATTCTGTACCAAGGAAGACTTTTTGTTTCTGATAACTGGATCTGTTTCCATTCCAAAGTTTTTGGCAAAGACACAAAGGTTCACAAATGCCCTTCACAGCTAAGGACACAGTTTACCATCAGTGGTTTTCAGAATATCATTTATTTAAACTGTTTTCATTTCAGATTGCCATTCCAGTTCCATCTGTAAAAGTTATACAGAAAACAAAAACTGCAATTTTAGTGCCAAATGCACTGGTCATCACCACAGCACAAGAGAAGGTGCGTTTGTTTTCACTTTGGTATTGAACATGAAGTGAGCAAAACATTTGTTTTTCTAATTGAGCTTTTAATGACTTTCCAGTATGTCTTTGTGTCATTCCTGTCCCGAGACACCACATACAAGGTTTTGATGTCGGTATGCTTTCATCTGGAAGTGAGTACCTGATAGTACATCCCATTATAAAGCATTTTCTTCCTCAAGCTTATGTGTTTGTAGCTTTTGTAGTCCGAGATCCAAGATCAGGAATTCTGAGCATCAGTTCATTTTTGGATCCATTCTTTTAAGTCTTTCATTATAATTGACAGTCGCTAACATCCCGTGTATATGTGGATGCAGGACAAGTGTCTGAGAAATATTCCTGTCCCCTCTTCAACAAAAAGCAACTACAGAGGAAGTCCTTCAACACTTCCCATGGTAACTACAAGGGGACTGTTTGCTGTTGCCAAAATCACTTTGCTGACCTTTCATTCGAGTATTCGAGTTGAGTATTATATGAATTGTCTTGTCTTTTTGACCCGACAGGATTTCGCAGCAGATCTGTCCAACTTAGATGGTCCGCTGGTTTCGAGACGACAAGGAATCGGGGACAGTAGTAGCTCAGACTCTCCAGATTTGCCAGAGTTTGAGAAAATCTCAGGTGTGTTTTTAATCAGGTCTCTTAGGAAATTTTATTCCCTGAAAATAGTAAATGAGCAAACAAAATATATTAGTAAAAGGATTTGAATATTAAAATGTTTACTAGCTAATCACCTGTCAAATAAAACACGATGATACATTTCATATTGTGATGCAGATTATCCAAAACGTGTAAACCCAAAACAAGTGTTTAAAAACGTGGTTAAACAAGACAGTTTACCAGACACTTACCCACAGCCAACAAGTAAGGCAAACATCTTCAGAACAAAACTTTACAATGGAATATTAGACCAAGTGTGTGATCTACTGACAGACGTCTCTTTTTCCATCCTGAAGAACACGATCAAAGGGCATGTGATGTGAACGCACTGAGACCAGTTTCATTTAACAGTCTTCTGATGGTCTACCTCATTCTGTAAGTCTTCCATTCCCTGCTTCATAATTCTTTTTTCTGCTTCTTCAAGAAAGAATATTAAAATATTCCATTGAATTGTTTTGGTGTGTTCCTACAGAGTCTTCATTTTAGTCTTGTCTTCATGTTACATGGCTTTAAAGATAATATCACTGGAACAAAGACTGACTGCTATAAGCTCTATGACTGAGTTTTCTCTCAGTGGGTGAGGTCACTGCATGCCAACATCTAGTTCTGATATTATTCAGAAATATTTCAGTACGGTTCTCTTATAATGAAAAGTATAATTTATTGTGAAGTTTGGACAGCAAATGACTTGAATATCCAATTTCAGAGATGAATATCATAGCTTATATCCTGAAGACTATGCAGACATTTACTCTGTTCTATCCATGAACCTGGTGAAATTAGAAAAGGTACATTCTTTAAAACTACAGTCATGTGACTTCATTCGTTTTTATTAGAAAAATATGTTTCAGTTCCAGATTCACAAAATTGGTTCATTAAAAAGGATTTCCTTAATCAAACATTTATTTTAACTGGGCCATCTGTATGGGGCTACTGAATGTAATTGAATTTGCTTCTCAAGACACTGTCTCACAAAATGTCAGAACACATGACATCAAATAAAATAATAAATTATAATAAAATAAAATAAAAAATAATAAAAGCAGTCTAATCCTAAAATGAGGGAAATATTTAATTAATTATAGGCAATTACTATAAAATTACATGTTTTTTGAACAAATAATGTCTGCCAAACTTTTGGTATGGATTTATTTACTTTTCTACTGGTTATTGAAAACCTTTTTAAAAAACCATGCTTATGTTTACACTGAAATTGATTCATGGAAAAACATGGGTGGTTCATTTGATCAAAACAAACCGTTGAGGATGATTACTGTAGTCTAGAAACACTGCAGCTTTTGTTGAGATATGTGCTCTATGTTTGCTCTCCAGATTCAGAGAAACCTACAGAGACTACTGAAGAAAACCTAACACGGTTGAAAAATACATTCTCAAAGGTTACAGTGAGTCCTGTCCCTGCAGTTAATTTGCTAAGGTTTGAAAATATGATTATAAGACTAAGATGTCAATACTAAATACAGTGAAAAGCTCTTCTCATTTGTCTTTTGAAAGAACTGAGTCGCTAGTGATAGATCCATAATGCAAACACTAAGAGGGTGGTTACTGTGACTCTGATTAATTATTGACCTCAGTAATGAAGCAATCTTGAAATAAAGATTCATTCTGTTAGTGTTTTCTTTTGGTGTTAAAGTCAGGAATGTGTATAATTTGGGGCTGAATTGTATTGGCTGTCACATGAGTTCTATGTATGCATAATGATGTTCAATTTTATCCAGTGTGGTCATTAATGAATAAATTTGTATAGACTCTTAATCTTATTAGACCTATATGTTTAATCAAATTTGAGTTGCACATGGATAAGTGCCTTAACTAAACAAAAACAGTTCAGTGTATGTAATAATATGTTTGCCTGTGTTCTTCAATAATGCTTTGGTAGAGCATGACTCTGCTATGGAATATTAAGAATGTCTATGTAGGTGGTATGTGAACGCAAGCACAGCCAGTTGTAAAGCATTCCAGCCTCATGATGCAGATGACATAGTACTTATTTGTTTCCAAAACAGTGTTTGTAGTTCTCACAGACATCAGGAATTCTGAGCTTCAGAATGAAATAAAGTAAAAAATAGATATCCTTGGAATACAGGTCCTCCAATCTTATTCAACTATATTATTATTCGAAAATGATTACTCTAAATTGCAAGAACATTTTTATATTACTCGTATTATAGAGTTGCTATTATAGGGATGTTATTTTATGGTTCTTAAATCATAATTTAACTTTAGTGGGTTTGGTTGACCAAAATGTCACAGATTAATTGTAAACAAAAATAACCGTCAAATGTGTGTGTGTGTGTGTGTGTGTGTGTGTGTGTGTGTGTGTGTGTGTGTGTGTGTGTGTGTAGGATCAGCCAACTGTTGGATCAGCAATTTTGTTGAATCCATTTGTATAGTCACAAATGTTTCCCACTTTTTTGTGGCACTGTGTTTTTCACACTGAACACTATGTGAGTCTGACATTTAGATAGATAGATAGATAGATAGATAGATAGATAGATAGATAGATAGATAGATAGATAGATAGATAGATAGATAGATAGATAGATAGATAGATAGATAGATAGATATTATCATCTATCAAAGTAGATCATTTCAATATAAATATACAATGGTAATTTCCTCATCTCAAACAATTTATTGAAACAAAAGCCAACAACAGTGGTGGGTTAACCCCAACAACAAATGTCACTGTCTCAATAACTTGTCATGTGACCTTGAGCAATTACAGCTTGACAACATCTCATGCTGTTCATGGCATCATAACAGTAGACATTCCCTCAGCAGCCGTCAAAATGTACAGCATGATGAGGAGGACTTTTTAAATACCAATTCTAACTGAACCAACTGTGTGTGTGTGTGTGTGTGTGTGTGTGTGTGTGTGTGTGTGTGTGTGTGTGTGTATAGATAGATAGATAGATAGATAGATAGATAGATAGATAGATAGATAGATAGATAGATAGATAGATAGATAGATAGATAGATAGATAGAATGAGCTTTATTGGTTCAGAAATAATTGCAGAGAAGTAGTTCCTTTTACAATATCAGCAATACGTTTTCATATCCTTTCAACTTTCCAGCACACAGGGAAATATACGACACAAAATAATATTTTAATGTCATAATCGTTGTATGGTCGATCTCGCTGTCAGGTCTGCATTTGAACGAGCTGAAGAGAGAAAGAGGGTGTTGTGCTCAATGGTAATGTGGATGCGCGTCATCTTGACTGTACAGAAAACAATTGTTTTCCGTCGACTTGGAATAAACAATCGTGAGCAATGTCGAAAGGTTTAATGGATTCAAGCTTTAATTTAGATCATAAAGATGAAATGTGAAAAAATGTGTTCATATAGCCTACCCTCAAATCACATCACAACAGAACGATGCCTACAATATCACAGTTTGTAAGGCGCATTTTTTTACGCTGAAAATTAAATTGGAAATGAATTATTCATTTGAAATATAACCTGTATTGTTTTAAAGGATGTCACATATCTCTAGAGACTAGTAGTCTTGACCGACTTGCAATTGGATGCTTGCAGCAATTTGGGCCCTCCTTTCAATAGGAGTCAATTGTACAGTCACGAGTTTCTGAGTTACGTCGGTCCTCCACGTTGGGGGTGCTCACGCCGTGTAGTTACAGATGACTTGGTGTGGATCTTGTACGGCTTGATAGTGGGGATGCGCGCACGAGAGGAACCGCGCCAGTCAAACCCAATTTAGAGTTTCAGCAGAGCGCGTGATAGGATTAGTCGTTGCTGCTTCCTAATTAGGCTGCTCGTATTTCATCATGTCAGATCCATCCTCATCACCTCCAACTGGTCAAAAACCTGCTCTAAAGTCTACTGGATCGACACAGAGTAGGTTTCAAGTGGATCCGGTTGCAGAGGCAGCCGCGGCGAGCGGAGCTGCGAAAACCCCTCCAGCAACGAGGTCTTCACGCGCAGGAAGTAGGGCGTCCGAGGGCACGAGCGCTGGCGAGGAGGCGAAAGGTCGGTCTCGAGTGGTCAACTTTTTGGACCCTTCGGGCGCTGATGGCGCATCCGACTTCGCGTTCAACGGGGACACGGTGAGGAGCGAGGCCAGTCTGCACTCTTCCACGGGAGGTCTCAGCCATTTCTCTGACACTCATTCCAGTACCTATTATTTGCGAACTTTCGGCCACAACACCATCGATGCAGTCCCAAACATTGATTTCTACCGGCAAACGGAGTCGCCTCTTGGGGAGAAACTTATTCGGCCATCGCTGTCCGAACTTCATGATGAACTTGACAAAGTAAGTCGTCAATTGAGTTTATGTTTAGTTTAATTCAGTGTTTTCTTAATTACTCTAATCTCTGATATTACTTGATATGGTCATTGCACTTTACGTTATAAACATTTATTTCATTCATCATTTATTCAATGATGATTTGCATGATTTAATAATAAGTATAAAAACAATATAGGCCTATAATACATATTCTATTCTTTAAACCACACGGTGCGTCTTTTCATGTTGTTCTATTTATTAATATGCATGTTTGTTCTCACTTGAATGGGCTGTGTGATGTCAGGGACCTTACCCACACACTTGTCCCTAGACAATGGCCCTCCTTACAAACCCCACTCCCTGCGACACCATGGACACTGGGTCAGAACATGGTAGCCCATAACAATAACCTTATGTTTGACCGCATGCCTCTCTCAATGGCCTAGTGTGTAGTTGCTGTGCATAGAGCATTGCAGTGCTTTCCTGGGGAGACACTTTGATTTGCTTTGGGTGGGGGGCATAACCACGGCATCGCTGAGTCACATGACCTCGGGCATGACGTGACAGTTGGTTGGACAGAGCAGGATAAGTCATGTTTCATGTGCACACATACTGTCTGTTGTACAGTTTGATTTCACTCCATGTAATGTCACTCCATGCAGATGTTTCTATTATGGCATGCAAATATTAGGCCATGTAAATACGGTGAGACTTGTGAGATGTTGTTGACTTAGTATTTTCTGTTTAGGCTAATTCACATATCATTTTCATATAAATATATATTTTTTCTTACTTATGTATTCACATTCTTATACAGTAGCTGACAGATATGTAAATACATTTTGACTTTTAGGGTATTTCATATTTTGTGGAATAACATATTTATATTATTTATTTGTGTGGTGACACAAAACATCAATAGAATTGTACTGTCCTGTAAAATTTCAGGGTTGTCTCAAGATGTTTTTGGATGCCCTAATGTATGACCTTAATAAACATGTAGAGACAAGCTACTTTATTGGTGCCCAAACTTGCATGACCTCCTGCAGGAACCTTTTGAAGATGGTTTCACAAACGGAGAAGAGCCAACGGCTGCAGAAGAAGCTGCAGTTAAAGTTATTTCTGAGTCCAAAGGGGGCACGGTGAAGTTTGGCTGGATCAAGGGTGTCCTGGTTAGTGTACCCTGTAATCTGAGATTAGTCATACGGTATTCCCAGATGCCCTTTTTCAGGTTGCACTTGCCTGAGGAAGATTTGATACACATCTGTGCTGATTTTCTTCCCATATTGAATCCATGTAAATTCTACTTGTGTATGATAATGATAATAGAATAGTTTTTATTATCCTTTGTCTTCATCAGTGTCAGTAATGCTGAACAATAAGGGCAGCTATTGTATTAAGACTTAAACAAGTGCGTACACATTGGCTCAGTTTGTTTCCATTGAACATCCACATGGATTAAATAATGTTCTGTGATCTCTACAGGTACGATGTATGTTGAACATCTGGGGAGTAATGCTCTTCATTCGAATGTCCTGGATTGTTGGGCAAGCAGGCATTGGTAAGGTGTAAATGACTGAATAACCTAGATCCAGTTATGGACTAAGAACTGGTAAAATTATTTGCTAGGCTACACTACTCGTTTCTTACTCATTTCTTACTAAAAATATCTCTTGCTTCTTCTCCAGCGCTGTCATGTGGTATCATCTTAATAGCTGTTATGGTGACTACTATCACTGGTCTGTCCACTTCAGCTATAGCCACGAATGGCTTTGTGCGAGGAGGTGAGGACAATTTAGACCCAGACATACTAAAAGATCTGTGAGATGTGTTGATATGTTGATGGTATTAAATATCTATGTAGTCAATAAAAATATTTTTTTTATTACCTGAGATGCTCAAGTCACTTGTTGTGTCATCAGGAGGGGCGTATTACCTGATATCTAGGAGCCTGGGACCAGAGTTTGGCGGATCTATTGGTCTCATTTTTGCCTTTGCTAATGCTGTTGCTGTCGCCATGTATGTTGTGGGTTTTGCTGAAACTGTGGTGGAGCTTCTTGATGTGAGTATACTATATCAATATTTGGGTGGGTGGGTGGGTGGGTGGATGTGTGGATGGAGATGTGAGTATACTATATCAATCTTTGGGTGGGAGGGTGGATGGATGTGTGGATGGAGATGTGAGTATACTATATCAATCTTTTTTGGTGGATGGAGATGTGAGTATACTATATCAATCTTTTTTGGTGGATGGAGATGTGAGTATACTATATCATTCTTTGTGTGGGTGGGTGGATGGATGTATGGATGGAGATTTCAGTATACTCATAATCTGGGGGCACATGTCTTTACACATGTTTTTCAGAGTGTAGATGCTCTCATGACGGATGAGATTAATGACATTCGAATAGTTGGTACCCTCACCATCATCTTGCTTCTTGGCATATCTGTGGCAGGAATGGAGTGGGAGGCAAAGGTACAATACATCATGTACAATAAGTGGTGACGATACATTTTTAACATATCAGATGTGTGCTACAATGAAACTAGATTGGATCGATTAAATTTCACCCTGGCATGACAATTCACTGTTCACTCTATCACATAATTACTATTCATTTGACCATAGTTATATGATTACTCCTTGTTTGTATTTAACATCTATAGTTGAAATAGCACGGCACTGATCAAATGTAATGAAACTCAGTAATATTGATGCAAGACTAATAGGCTGAATGAAGTATGTAGTCAGAGCTTAACTGATTACTTTTGAACAGGCTCAGATCGTCTTGTTGATCATTCTGGTGGCAGCAATCTTTAACTACACCATTGGATCATTCATCCCAATGAAATCAAAGGAACCCAAGGGCTTCTTTGGTTATAATGGTCTGAACTATTTAATTTGTTATATTTGCACTAATGTTTGACACCAAATGAAGGTGCTTTTCTTAAACCTGTGATTTTCTTTAATTATTTTATTAAAAATTGAGCTCACATGCACACTCTAGTGATTCAGAAAACCCTGTATTCCTTTGTTTTTTCACAGCTGCCATTATGATGGAGAACATGGGACCAGACTTCAGGGACGGGGAGACATTTTTCTCTGTTTTTGCCATCTTTTTCCCAGCGGCAACAGGAATTTTAGCAGGAGCCAATATCTCAGGAGATCTATCAGTAAGTTAGGGCATCCTTTCAATCCTTTCATTCTTTCATCATCCTTTCAATTATAAACTTAAACTAATCTTTAAAACATGACTATTTATACTGATAATGATATGTATTTTAGTTCTTTTTAGCTGTTGTGATAAAACACTTCATTACACCCTCAAGGAAACCAGGAACCTGTCAGGAGAATCGGTTATATGCTCTTACACTGAATAAGCTGAAGATTTCTCTGGGGGAACATCTTTGTAGTTGGGGGAAGTATAAATGTAGGGCAAAAACTTGGAAAAGTCTTAGAAAACGACTAAATCTCAGTAGACTTTGTTGGATCTCACAATTTTGAGGGGCACAAAGACCTCTGAAAATATATCAGTAAGTTATATTTCAAAAATGGAGAAACATGACAGGAAGAAAATATCATTTTAGATTTCATGACTCATACTGGGCACGTAGTTTGGGGAAAAACATTTTGTAGAATGGTATAAATTTTCAAGGCCTTGGAAGGGGGTTTTGTGTTAGAACACAAAGGGCTGAGAGTATCACTTGAATATATCCTTGTTCTTAAACATCCTGTGCTTAAACAGAAGCAAAAACTGTTTTCCAAAAACTACACTGATATTACATATTCTGAGTTTTCCAGACCAGAAATCCAGTGCTTTGTTTACTATTATTTACTGTGATCGGGTGGATGGTCACATGCACCACTACTGAACCCCAAATTTGGCAGATTATTGTATTTCTGTTGGCTTCTGCTTCTTGCCCACAAATTCTTAATTGGGTCAAAGACTTTTAAAATAAAGTTTGGGAGACAGATCACACCTATCAGTCCTCCCTGCCATTTACATTTCCACATTTTTAATTTGTTCTCCATTCTCAAAGCAGAACTTCCCCTGAACTCCAGTCCAGTTTCTTACATTATCATGTTCATTTTTCAAACAGCAGCTGAATAATTCAAGGCATGTACTATGCTCACTGGGTCAGTTTGATAAAAACAGAAAGCTTTTTATGACATTTAAAAGACATTTCCCCAAAAGTTTAACAAGAGTTTAGTCACCAAAGCTTTAAATATAACAAAAAGCAGAGGGCAATGCAATATAACATTGAGAGATGTTTTGCCTTTTCACAACTACAAGGTCATGTCAAAGTTCATTACAAGGCATGTGATTTTATCCCTATGAAACCAAATTATGTATTAATGGTATGAGCAGTAAGAGCATAAAATGACATTGGCTGTTGTGCAGTTGTTGTGGCTGCTGTTGTTAACACAAATGTTTATGTATCTTCAGGATCCGCAGTCTGCCATTCCAAAAGGGACCCTGCTGGCTATTCTCATAACTGGGATTGTTTATGTTGCAGTTGCTCTCTCTAACGGTAATGGAAATTATTCCATTAATTAATAATTCCAAATTATTATCACTTATTTAAAAACAATAGTTCAGTAGTGACGGTAAAGGTGTTCAGGCCTGGTGTTGGTTTATCTTTGCAGGCTCTTGCATTGTACGCGATGCTACAGGTGATGATAATGACACCATCATTGGCTCCCTGGAGAACTGCACAGATGCAGCCTGCACATTTGGCTATGACTTCTCTATTTGCAAGGAAGGGGGCTGCAAGTATGGACTGCAAAATGACTTTCAGGTAAACCAGTTGTAAATGGCACCCATGCACGTCTTGCACGGTGTAGCGTGGTTCTGCGTCTGAGTGATCTAAGAGTGACGGTGAAGTGCAGTGACACTAAAACACCCATCTTTCTCAGCAACACAAAATGTTTTGGTGGTGAACTTGGACTGTAGTATTTACCATAAGAGGCCGTTCATAAACACTTATGTGAGGTTTCTTAACACTTCTTCTACAACAAGCCACTTGGACTTGGTAATAAAACAGAGGCTTGGAGATAAGGCATGGTGTTCCGTGCAGACCAGAATGGTCCATTCTGTTTATCGACAGTGGTGATATCAGAAGAAGCAATCATTGTTTAAATACATCAAGGCAAATCACCCGACTCTTTTAAAACATATCCTTTCTAAAGTCTGCAGGAGCCTATGATACATGTTGGGTCATAGTGCTTAATATCCGTTATGTGAAGCTCCACTGTGTAGCAGAGTTTCAGGGAACTTCCTGAAGACTTATGAAAGGCCGTCCTTTAACAGTAAATGTGGGTTTATCAATAAATGTGACAAACCCATAGAAAGTTGCAAAAAAACACTGGACCGAGGCATGAATTGTGCACCAGTTTAACATCAAGTTTAATCTATGTGCATAGCAGTTCACAAAAATTGCTTCTGGGGCAATTTCTTTAACTTTATCTTAAAGTCCTTTAGCGGGAGCCATGACAGTAGTCACAATGTACATCACATTTTTTACATCACAAAGTGCTGCATCTGTTATTTTAAAACACCAAAGACAGATTGGACATTTTGTCGTTCTGAAATATAAAACATCCACAAATCATTACTAAGTTTGGGCCTGCGGTATTTACATAACAAATTATCAGACTGTTGTGCATGACATGAAAATGTCAGTTGTCTTATCTACTCGCCAGTCAAAAATGTAAGCAGATGGAACTTCATCTTTGATTTCATTAAGGCCAGAGGCTGTAATAGCAGAGCCTACAGTTGTAAATAACTCTGAATGTAGTTGGACATCCCAGAAAACAGAGGATGACTGGAGTGGTTAAGACATCATCGTACACGGATATTCTCTGTAATTGCCCTTGTTAGTAGATTCTACCCTCATTACAACCTCTAAAAGTGAGCTGTTTACCGTCGAGCAGTGAAGAACATCGAGATCTGGATAGTTGCTATTTTGTGCTGTTAAATCTTTATCTTTTGGTCCCTTAATATGTAGTCCATCATCAATCACACGTTCTACTGTGACTCTACATAGGAAACCTGACCATGAACATGAGCTCACGTTCCTTGTTTTTCTATTGAGTTTTGCATATCTAGTCAAAATTAACCAAACCCTCCAAACACACCTTTCACCAAACAATATGTAACTGAGATGATTGCGGCCAAACATTCTCTTCGTTTAAGGTAAGACACTACAGGTGAATAGGGTAAAAATGTCATCTAGCAATCACTATGAAACTTACCACATTGATTATTGACATTAAGAGAATTACAAGTTTTCTGAAATGTTATGTTTAAATATGCAACTTAGGCATTATCTAATTAAATATATGTTAATTTGCATTTATTTCAAAAACAGAAATCTAAACAATGCATAAAGTCAGGTTCAAAATTCTTGTTTTGAGATTCTGAATATCTCTTTATTACTTTATAAATCAGAAAAAACTGTTTACTTACTCTCAATCTAATCATATCATTAGAGCATCCCCAACAATAAAAGGACAAACAACAGCAAAACAGAGCAATGTAATGACTAAGTTTAACTTCAATAAAACGCAATCACAGCGCACACACACCAACCTGTAGAACTTTTACCTTAGATTGTTGTATGTCTGTCCTGCACAATAGTTCCCCAGTCCTGTTTACAACCTAGTCATCCATCCCTGCTCCATATGTATGTCCCTCACACATTTCCTCATGATGTGTTTTCAGCTTTTTAGCTGTGCTCAGGTTTGCACTTGTGTTTCACGCTGGCAGACGTCTCAGATGCGACAACCTCTGCTTTTGATATTCTGAGTATATCAGGTTCATTACATTGACAGTAAGACTGTGCTCTGATCATATCAGCTTCATTACATTGACAGTAAGACTGGGCTCTGCAGCCACAACCTCTCCATATCAGTCATCATAGCAGAGGCACCTTCACTAAAGGTAGAAATGGCCATACCTGTTGCTGCCTCAACCCTGCATTTACCAACACAATTAAATGTATAGGATATCACTACCTGTTCATCTCCTCACGTTTAATTGGTGTATTTATTTTTTACTTTTACATAACATAGGTATGAGTTTAAAACCTTTAGTCACAAAACATTGTATTCATTCACTTTTATTAATATTTTGTCCATTCTACCACTAAAGAAAAAATCTGTAGGGTAAAACTGACATTATTTAAATGTCATTATATAAAACTGTCTCTATCTCAACCCTGTCCCATACCTGTATTATTTTTGTAAACCTGCATGTCCCAAGACGCGTGTATGTATATACAGGTTTGCGGTACCCATCTCTTTCACACAGACTGCACTCTTAAAACAAACTGCTGCAAAATCCGTGGTCTGATATTAATTTTAAGCCCTGTGCCTACACAATTAGGACAAATTAATCCACTAATTAGTTCAAACGCGCTTTGCTGTGCGGCGCATTCGGTCCGACCTGCTATCTAAAGTCTAAATGCGTGTAAGCATTTCATTATCTAATTGATTTTTGCAAGTTTCACCTTGCTTCTTCTCGCAAGTGACAATTGTTGTCTTTTCTGAGAAGCTGTTAAAAGCAATACTTTCGGCGTTTTTATATATATATATGACCACGTGACGCTCTCAGGTTTCACATTCTCAGAAATCGACACCGGCCAACGAGATGTCAAGCTTGCGTTTAAATTACCCTTTTATCCCCCCCCCCCCCCCCCCCCCCAGAAGAGCTAGAAGAGGTGGCTGGAGAAAGGGAAACCTGGGCCTCTTTGCTCAGGCTACTGACCCCGCGACCAGGGCCCCAGATAAGAGGATGAGAATGGGCGGATGGATGTATCCTGAATTTTGAACTAAGTGAATGCTGTGTGATGCTGTTTAATTCTCTACATAAGGAATGCCAAAACATGGCCCACATTTGCATTTTACACCTGAGAATATCCCTCTGCAATCTTCACTAAAATTAAGCGACTTAAGAAGTCAATATTTACATTTTTCTACAGTATAGTAAATAATAAATAAAATGAGCTGGAGTTTATGAGTTTATATTCCATATATGCCCCATGAACCGAGCTTGAATTCCTCCAAATGCCGGGGTATGCTTTTAAAACTATGTTCTTTGTCAAAGTGATGAAAAGCTTCAGATGATCTTCCAATCATTATATATTACACTGCACAAATTCATTCCTACTGTGCAATAAATGTGTAAATATTCCAGATAACAACTGAACTGAAAACTGAACTGAAAAAGAAGTATACAGTCTGAACTGTAGTACTGAACCTCAAATATGTGCAATGTCCGAGGGGTTAAACGTGTTGTGCTTCTATGGGGGAAAACGTCACGCTAGTTGATGACAACCTGTGAGAACTTGTTCTTTGAACACTTGCACGTCCGGTACATTGTTTTGGAAGAATATAGTTATGTACATCTAATATTAAATATCTGCAGAACTTTTTTCAAGATATTTTGGATATTTTACCTGTCCTTACCTCGCAGTTGCCTTTGAACTGCGGTTATCTATTACACTTTAGGTCTAAATTCATATCCATACTGTTTAAAAGGTTTTTGAAGTAACGTAATGTTTTGTACTACATTTTCCATATGACTTGTGCAGTTTAATGAAGTTTATATATAGGCTACTTTGCACTTCACTTGCCCGGCTGAAGACCTCTGTCTAAACCTCCTGTTTCTCTATAAAATATGCACAATTAGGGGAGGCCGGGTATGTTTGTAACACTTTTTGCTTCCAGTATGGAAAACACAATATGTATTAGTTAAACAATATACAAGACTCGTGTGGCTTAATGAAATGTGGGAGTGATAGAATTTATAATTATTTTATAACTGTGGGGTATTTTTCTTGTCCGGAATCAACCAGCTTTTTGCTGCCATGGTTCTATGGTGTAACAATTTTGCACTTCACTGCACACACACACACACATCAACATTTTTCTCAACTAGGTATTCAACAAGTGTATCAACCACTTTGCAAACATTAATCTGTTTCTTTGTTGAAAGTTTTACTACACAAATGTCTATTATATACACACACAGACAAAGCACATGATCGATTTTTACAGCATTGTTGCTCTTAGGCATGAGAACCAACAGTTTACTAATAGACACATGGGGTGTTTCGTTAGAATCTACACACAACTGGGCCAAATGATGCCAATCATGCGACGTTGTTGTTTTGACAACATTCATTTGATTCTTGAAATTTTGTAAACGTTTAACATCATCAGCGTTCATGTTATTAAAAAGTGTAACATCATCCACACTATCGCCAATACAATTATACAACAAATGTGTCAATTCGTAGTACACACGTTCTGACAAACTCCTTTTTGAGTGATTTATGACCCTTGAGTGACAGGTCACCCCCACAACAGGGGCAAGTCTGGGCATATCCTACCCATCTCCACCCAACCACCCCCTTGATTTATAACCCTTGAGTGACATGTTTGATTGACAGGTCACCCCCACAACAGGGGCAAGTCTGGGCATATCCTACCCATCTCCACCCAACCACCCCCCTTGATTTATGACATCTTTGAGTGACATGTTTGATTGACAGGCTATCCCCCACAAGGGGAGGTCTGGGGGTACGCCCCCCACAGTTCACATCTCCTGCCACACCACACCTGTTGGTGCATGTTGGCCTTGTCTTGATGTTGTGTGCCCACGATGTGGAGTTGTTTCTTTTAACGCACTTTCGGGTAGGCTGTGATCCTCTTTGACCACCCCACAAACGTCATAAGCCAGAGAATCAAACAGATTAATTTTAACATCCCTAAAGTGGTCGCGAGGTATTTGACCAAATGCTTTGGTATACCGTCTCTTCCTTGGTGCTAAAAACAAATTGGTTTCACCACTAGAACTAAATCTTGGCGTAACTGTTGAATCTCTAAAAAGAGCCTGATCCACACACAGCAGACATTTTAAAATGCTGTAGCCACATAAACTGCAGTGTCGGTTTAAATACTATATACAACATCTACATATTTAAATGTCTCGTGTCTGATTGACTAAACTGTGTGACATAGACGTCAAGGCGTCATGCACCAACAGGTGTGGTGTGGCAGGGGATGTGAACTGTGGGGGGCGTACCCCCAGACCTCCCCTTGTGGGGGATAGCCTGTCAATCAAACATGTCACTCAAAGATGTCATAAATCAAGGGGGGTGGTTGGGTGGAGATGGGTAGGATATGCCCAGACTTGCCCCTGTTGTGGGGGTGACCTGTCAATCAAACATGTCACTCAAGGGTTATAAATCAAGGGGGTGGTTGGGTGGAGATGGGTAGGATATGCCCAGACTTGCCCCTGTTGTGGGGGTGACCTGTCACTCAAGGGTCATAAATCACTCAAAAAGGAGTTTGTCAGAACGTGTGTACTACGAATTGACACATTTGTTGTATAATTGTATTGGCGATAGTGTGGATGATGTTACACTTTTTAATAACATGAACGCTGATGATGTTAAACGTTTACAAAATTTCAAGAATCAAATGAATGTTGTCAAAACAACAACGTCGCATGATTGGCATCATTTGGCCCAGTTGTGTGTAGATTCTAACGAAACACCCCATGTGTCTATTAGTAAACTGTTGGTTCTCATGCCTAAGAGCAACAATGCTGTAAAAATCGATCATGTGCTTTGTCTGTGTGTGTATATAATAGACATTTGTGTAGTAAAACTTTCAACAAAGAAACAGATTAATGTTTGCAAAGTGGTTGATACACTTGTTGAATACCTAGTTGAGAAAAATGTTGATGTGTGTGTGTGTGTGCAGTGAAGTGCAAAATTGTTACACCATAGAACCATGGCAGCAAAAAGCTGGTTGATTCCGGACAAGAAAAATACCCCACAGTTATAAAATAATTATAAATTCTATCACTCCCACATTTCATTAAGCCACACGAGTCTTGTATATTGTTTAACTAATACATATTGTGTTTTCCATACTGGAAGCAAAAAGTGTTACAAACATACCCGGCCTCCCCTAATTGTGCATATTTTATAGAGAAACAGGAGGTTTAGACAGAGGTCTTCAGCCGGGCAAGTGAAGTGCAAAGTAGCCTATATATAAACTTCATTAAACTGCACAAGTCATATGGAAAATGTAGTACAAAACATTACGTTACTTCAAAAACCTTTTAAACAGTATGGATATGAATTTAGACCTAAAGTGTAATAGATAACCGCAGTTCAAAGGCAACTGCGAGGTAAGGACAGGTAAAATATCCAAAATATCTTGAAAAAAGTTCTGCAGATATTTAATATTAGATGTACATAACTATATTCTTCCAAAACAATGTACCGGACGTGCAAGTGTTCAAAGAACAAGTTCTCACAGGTTGTCATCAACTAGCGTGACGTTTTCCCCCATAGAAGCACAACACGTTTAACCCCTCGGACATTGCACATATTTGAGGTTCAGTACTACAGTTCAGACTGTATACTTCTTTTTCAGTTCAGTTTTCAGTTCAGTTGTTATCTGGAATATTTACACATTTATTGCACAGTAGGAATGAATTTGTGCAGTGTAATATATAATGATTGGAAGATCATCTGAAGCTTTTCATCACTTTGACAAAGAACATAGTTTTAAAAGCATACCCCGGCATTTGGAGGAATTCAAGCTCGGTTCATGGGGCATATATGGAATATAAACTCATAAACTCCAGCTCATTTTATTTATTATTTACTATACTGTAGAAAAATGTAAATATTGACTTCTTAAGTCGCTTAATTTTAGTGAAGATTGCAGAGGGATATTCTCAGGTGTAAAATGCAAATGTGGGCCATGTTTTGGCATTCCTTATGTAGAGAATTAAACAGCATCACACAGCATTCACTTAGTTCAAAATTCAGGATACATCCATCCGCCCATTCTCATCCTCTTATCTGGGGCCCTGGTCGCGGGGTCAGTAGCCTGAGCAAAGAGGCCCAGGTTTCCCTTTCTCCAGCCACCTCTTCTAGCTCTTCTGGGGGGGGGGGGGGGGGATAAAAGGGTAATTTAAACGCAAGCTTGACATCTCGTTGGCCGGTGTCGATTTCTGAGAATGTGAAACCTGAGAGCGTCACGTGGTCATATATATATATAAAAACGCCGAAAGTATTGCTTTTAACAGCTTCTCAGAAAAGACAACAATTGTCACTTGCGAGAAGAAGCAAGGTGAAACTTGCAAAAATCAATTAGATAATGAAATGCTTACACGCATTTAGACTTTAGATAGCAGGTCGGACCGAATGCGCCGCACAGCAAAGCGCGTTTGAACTAATTAGTGGATTAATTTGTCCTAATTGTGTAGGCACAGGGCTTAAAATTAATATCAGACCACGGATTTTGCAGCAGTTTGTTTTAAGAGTGCAGTCTGTGTGAAAGAGATGGGTACCGCAAACCTGTATATACATATACGCGTCTTGGGACATGCAGGTTTACAAAAATAATACAGGTATGGGACAGGGTTGAGATAGAGACAGTTTTATATAATGACATTTAAATAATGTCAGTTTTACCCTACAGATTTTTTCTTTAGTGGTAGAATGGACAAAATATTAATAAAAGTGAATGAATACAATGTTTTGTGACTAAAGGTTTTAAACTCATACCTATGTTATGTAAAAGTAAAAAATAAATACACCAATTAAACGTGAGGAGATGAACAGGTAGTGATATCCTATACATTTAATTGTGTTGGTAAATGCAGGGTTGAGGCAGCAACAGGTATGGCCATTTCTACCTTTAGTGAAGGTGCCTCTGCTATGATGACTGATATGGAGAGGTTGTGGCTGCAGAGCCCAGTCTTACTGTCAATGTAATGAAGCTGATATGATCAGAGCACAGTCTTACTGTCAATGTAATGAACCTGATATACTCAGAATATCAAAAGCAGAGGTTGTCGCATCTGAGACGTCTGCCAGCGTGAAACACAAGTGCAAACCTGAGCACAGCTAAAAAGCTGAAAACACATCATGAGGAAATGTGTGAGGGACATACATATGGAGCAGGGATGGATGACTAGGTTGTAAACAGGACTGGGGAACTATTGTGCAGGACAGACATACAACAATCTAAGGTAAAAGTTCTACAGGTTGGTGTGTGTGCGCTGTGATTGCGTTTTATTGAAGTTAAACTTAGTCATTACATTGCTCTGTTTTGCTGTTGTTTGTCCTTTTATTGTTGGGGATGCTCTAATGATATGATTAGATTGAGAGTAAGTAAACAGTTTTTTCTGATTTATAAAGTAATAAAGAGATATTCAGAATCTCAAAACAAGAATTTTGAACCTGACTTTATGCATTGTTTAGATTTCTGTTTTTGAAATAAATGCAAATTAACATATATTTAATTAGATAATGCCTAAGTTGCATATTTAAACATAACATTTCAGAAAACTTGTAATTCTCTTAATGTCAATAATCAATGTGGTAAGTTTCATAGTGATTGCTAGATGACATTTTTACCCTATTCACCTGTAGTGTCTTACCTTAAACGAAGAGAATGTTTGGCCGCAATCATCTCAGTTACATATTGTTTGGTGAAAGGTGTGTTTGGAGGGTTTGGTTAATTTTGACTAGATATGCAAAACTCAATAGAAAAACAAGGAACGTGAGCTCATGTTCATGGTCAGGTTTCCTATGTAGAGTCACAGTAGAACGTGTGATTGATGATGGACTACATATTAAGGGACCAAAAGATAAAGATTTAACAGCACAAAATAGCAACTATCCAGATCTCGATGTTCTTCACTGCTCGACGGTAAACAGCTCACTTTTAGAGGTTGTAATGAGGGTAGAATCTACTAACAAGGGCAATTACAGAGAATATCCGTGTACGATGATGTCTTAACCACTCCAGTCATCCTCTGTTTTCTGGGATGTCCAACTACATTCAGAGTTATTTACAACTGTAGGCTCTGCTATTACAGCCTCTGGCCTTAATGAAATCAAAGATGAAGTTCCATCTGCTTACATTTTTGACTGGCGAGTAGATAAGACAACTGACATTTTCATGTCATGCACAACAGTCTGATAATTTGTTATGTAAATACCGCAGGCCCAAACTTAGTAATGATTTGTGGATGTTTTATATTTCAGAACGACAAAATGTCCAATCTGTCTTTGGTGTTTTAAAATAACAGATGCAGCACTTTGTGATGTAAAAAATGTGATGTACATTGTGACTACTGTCATGGCTCCCGCTAAAGGACTTTAAGATAAAGTTAAAGAAATTGCCCCAGAAGCAATTTTTGTGAACTGCTATGCACATAGATTAAACTTGATGTTAAACTGGTGCACAATTCATGCCTCGGTCCAGTGTTTTTTTGCAACTTTCTATGGGTTTGTCACATTTATTGATAAACCCACATTTACTGTTAAAGGACGGCCTTTCATAAGTCTTCAGGAAGTTCCCTGAAACTCTGCTACACAGTGGAGCTTCACATAACGGATATTAAGCACTATGACCCAACATGTATCATAGGCTCCTGCAGACTTTAGAAAGGATATGTTTTAAAAGAGTCGGGTGATTCCTGAGGAGATATTCCAACATTTGATAAAAAGTTATGGCAGTTTCTTTGATATAGGGAGACTGAAATCTGAGTTCCATGTTTTCAGAAAAAAAAACAGTGAATAAAACAATGTATTAATCTTTTACATATATTTACATTGTTTTAAGATTGTCATTATAAACTTGATAGTTTAACAAGTTCTCTACATAAAATTTTAAAAGAGGTAATTTTAATGTTTATACAGTGTGGTTTAACTCGGTTGAGAATGATTCTTCATTGGTTCATCAGAGTTTGTTAATTGTTTGAAGTACGCTACTTTGAAGTAGGCATATTTGTGTGTGCGCTGTTCTGTGTGACTAGGGGAGTGTGTGACTAGGGGGCACGTGTGTGTGTGTGTGTGTGTGTGTGTGTGTGTCGCGGGCAGTGGACGGAGGTTTCCCTACAGCGTGAGTCAAGGTCATGTGCGAGTGCATCGGTGTGTGTGTGTGTGTGTGTGTGTGTATGTGTGTGTGTGTGTGTGTGTGGGAAGACCTGAGTTAATTCATTGAGGGAAAGGTGACGAGGTCAACTCAGCGTGCCGAGGACCCTCAGAGTTACTTCAAGTCAGTATGGGGCCTCACTCAGGAAAAAAATGGTTTGTATGGACAATACCACAGTCGAATGCATGTTGGCTCCTCAAGGAAACGTTCTCCCTCTCTCTCTTTAAATGCTCGCGCTCTAAACACGCACCCCGGATTGGTGTGTTGAGAATGCCTCCTCATTGGTTCATCAGAGTTTTGTTAACTGTTTGAAGTTACTCAAAGTAAGCATATTTGTGTGCGCATGCGCGGTCTGTGTGACTAGGGGGTATGTATGTGTGCTGTTCAGGGGAGTGGGTGTGTGTGACTAGGGGTGTGTGCGTTGTTCTGTTCAGGGGAGTGGGTGTGTGTGACTAGGGGTGTGTGCGTTGTTCTGTTCAGGGGAGTGGGTGTGTGTGACTAGGGGTGTGTGTGCGCTGTTCAGGGGAGTGTGTGTGTGTGTGTGTGTGTGTGTGTGTGTGTGAGACTACGGGTGTGTGTGTCTGAGATCCCTATCTTTTAGCGCTGTTCTGTTCAGGGTCTGTGTGTTTGTGTGTGTGTGTGTGTCACAGGTGTCTAGGGTTATACGGCCCCGGAGAGTCAACATCAAAGAAGATCAAAATAATGTTTTAATTAACCTTATCAAGCAAAATTTCAAAGCACAACTTAATACTCTTTGGTCGTCTTGACGTGATTAATGTGATGATGATGTCATGAGTTGGGATGGAGGGGCGGAGGGGGGAGTGGGGGGGGGGGGGGGGGGGGGGGGTTGGAGGGGGGTGGGTGGGGGGGAGGGTGGGGGTGGAGGGGGGAGTGGGGGGGGGGGGGGGTGGAGAGGGGGGGTCAACTAGAGGTCAAAGTCGTAAATCACTTTTTGTCATAAGCCCCAATCTATAATCTCTAAGGCATTACGTAACCCCACTGTGGTTCGTTGTAACCAGCGTTTCTGTTGTAATGTGTTGGTCAGGTTATGAGCTTGGTGTCTGCGTTTGGCCCACTCATCACTGCTGGGATCTTCTCTGCTACACTCTCTTCAGCGCTTGCTTCTCTCGTTAGTGCTCCCAAAGTGTTTCAGGTGAATCCCCCATTCTGCACAACTTCAGAACCAGGATCAACATTACAGCCCCATGACACGTTGCATACAGAAATTAAAATGTAATTACATTTTCTGTCACACGTTTTGGCTGCTTTGTGTATAGAATTTCATTTATGTTCCATTTCTGTTGCCCTTTCAAGAAAAGTTTGGAACGGGCATAATTTCAGGAATAATCCTTTGAATTAAATTTAGCCAGCTATTCTTAAGAAACATATCTGTTCTTGTAGGCTCTGTGTAAGGACAACATCTACCCTGGCATGCGGGTTTTTGCAAAGGGATATGGCAAGAACAATGAACCTTTGCGTGGCTATGTACTCACATTTATCATTGGTCTTGCCTTCATTCTAATTGGTATGTTTATTGTACTTTTCAAAAAGAGTTTGTGTGTTTACTTTTTTATATGACTTATCTCACCAATTCTTATGACTATTTCCTTAGCTGAGCTGAACATAATTGCACCCATAATTTCCAACTTCTTCTTGGCTTCTTATGCCTTGATCAATTTCTCTGTCTTCCATGCATCGTTGGCCAACTCTCCGGGTGAGTATAGGAAAAAAAGTTAATAGTTTTTAGATGATTCAAGATATTGTGCAATAGTGTCTTCTTTAACCAAAACTTATGAGCTGTTCATAAATTGTAGGGCAGCTTCAGCTTTGAGTTTGATAGATAATGTGGTAAACATACAAATGATGTGTATTAGTATGTGGTCATTTAGCATTTTGCTTTTCTTGCAGTGTCATCTTCAGGAGTATTAAGTTGGAGTTTTAACTAGGGTGACCATATTTTGCTTTCCGATAAAGATCAGGAGCCGGAGGTGCATGTATTTAGTACAACTTTCCTTTCAGAGCCTATATGATGATCCTCTTCCTCTCCTTTCCTCACCTTACAAAGTGAATAAAAAGTAATATTTTTTTCATGGTCCCAGAATGGATAAGCAAGAGTTGCCATTTAAATGCACTACTTCACTATATATATTCAGTATTTCTTATGTATGCCAGGTGGAGTTTTCTGAAGATAAATCTGATTTAGATATGAAAATGCCACGTCAGGAAGTCTAATACACAGACTCTGGCCACTTCACACCTTTAATTCTGACAGATTTTTCTTTCTGTTTTATTAGACTTCAAACAATATAAGTCATTTTATCAGGGTATATGTTGTGGACTATATGCTTAAGAAGATTTATGTAAAATTATATTGTCACATACAATATATGTGACAATATATATTGTGACAATATATTTGTTTGTACACAGACAAATAAATAAATGTACATCGTAACAAGTAACAAAAGTGCAGCTAGGTCTTGTTAAGATGTCATACAGTAGATCATAAAGAAAGTCACTTTTATGCATCAATGGTCATATGCTTCTGTGAACCAGCTACACAAACACACCGTAAGAGCTGGTAAAGACTGATAAAGAATGGTCACAGTATTGCAAAAACAGCATCACAGTGTACGGCAACTGTAGGAAGTAAATGTCAAGATGAAAGAGCAGCCAAATCTCAGACATCACAGGCATTTTAGACATCCTGGCTAGACACATTTTTAAGGTCTCAAAAAATAAATGTGTTGCGGGAGATGTATGGTCACCCTAGTTTAACAACAACAAAAATACGAATCCTCTAGTGATTACATAAAAATTGTATGTATGAAATATTACACTTTGTATGTCACGTTTTTGTAACTGGTGTATTTTAAAATGTCATTTGTGTTTTCTATTACTTTGAACATTAACCAGGGTGGCGTCCAAGTTTTAAGTACTACAATAAGTGGGTATCACTGGCGGGAGCTGTGCTTTGCTGTGTGGTTATGTTTGTGATCAACTGGTGGGCCGCCCTCCTTACCAATGTGATAGTTCTGGCACTGTACATATATGTCAGCTATAAGAAACCAGGTATTGTGACCTTGCTATCTGATCATGCTTGTAGATTTATCATTTAAAATCATTACACTGATTACACTGAAGCTTTGCATTGAAACCAATTCACTTTTTACATTCTGCATTAGAGCAGCTTTAGATGATAGGTAAATTATTTTTCGGTATTTGTGCTAAACCAAAGTAAAATGGATGCTTGGTGAGTAATACTTGTTTCCACTGCAGATGTAAACTGGGGTTCATCCACACAAGCTCTGATGTACAATCAGGCACTGTCACACTCTTTGCATCTCACTGGAGTGGAGGACCACATCAAGAACTTCAGGTGATCTACACTATCTTTTGGCAATAACTGTGGATGCTTGATTGATGTTTCACAGTCATTCATATAATTCATCACAACATGCATCTCATTTTCTCCACAGACCCCAGTGCCTCGTCATGACTGGCTACCCAAATGCAAGACCAGCACTTCTTCATCTAGTGCACGCTTTCACCAAGAACGTGGGTCTAATGATCTGTGGCCATGTTCGCATGGTACGCTCTGTTCATGATCATCAATACACTTACTGTTCAGATCTTATCACCACATAAACTGTCCACTACACTCGATTCGATTCATTAATGTTTGTTTTAAGGGTTCCAGACGGCCGAACCATAAGGAGATGATGAATGACCAGGTGCGATATCAGCGGTGGCTTCTGAAGAAGCAGATCAAAGCTTTTTATACTCCTGTGTTTGCTGAGGATCTTAGACAAGGAGCCCAATATCTACTCCAGGTATGTCCTCGTAAGACTGTGTACAGATCTGGTGATAACATTTCACCAAACATTATCCCAGCAATGTTGCGATGCTAGGGCCCATGCATAGAGCACATTTTCACATTTTACAAGCTCTAACAAAACTATTGCAACTGATAATTATAAAACCCCAATTAGCTGTAACATACCACTTAGATTCTGATTTTCAGAGGTCAACACCTCACCGCATATGTAAATAATAATGTGTCTGAATAACAACTTGGTTCTATTCAAAGGCTTCTGGTTTGGGACGACTAAAGCCAAACACTATGGTATTTGGTTTTAAAAACACCTGGAGGGATGGTGAAATGAGAGATGTGGAAACATACATCAACACAATTCAGTAAGCACATTTAAACTGTACTGCTTCATTTTAATTTTATTTTTCTTAGTTAGTCTATCTAAATTTGAATATTTACATATTCATATCGCATATTTGTATAATTATCAAGGTACTACGTCCCTTAATATATTGAGATTTTATTTATTTGTTTTAGTGATGCATTTGATCTACAGTACGGTGTAGTTATCATAAGACTGAAAGAGGGTCTAGACATCTCTCATATTCCAGGCCAAGGTAAATCGAGTCTCTTAGAATTCTATACTCACCTGATAGTTAATTACAAACTTCACATTATTAGAAACACCATATTGATAAACATAATCTGTGTGTTTTGCAACTTTGTATGACAGACCACACTTCACCAAGCTGTACTGTGGATGCATGTAGAAATCTCAACCATGTCGCCATGTCTGATAAACCTGCACCTGCTCTACACTCACGTCCCATATAACTGCTGTATGAGTGTTGCTGTTGTGTTGAGACTGGACTGCCACCCAAATACAATTCACAGCAGTGGTTTTGTGGTTTTGTGCCTGGTGACTGTAAATATTGACCTTTTGATGAAAGTGCTTTGACTGCTTGTAACAAAGCTTTAATTATTTCTCTTTTAGATGAATTCCTGTCATCTTATGAGAAGGCCCCAGGAATGAAGGAACTCTTGGTAGCCATCAACATCGGAAAAGACGCTGATAAAGACTCCTCCACACCATCATCTCAGACCACCAGTTGTCAGAGCAGTCCGCTGATTATCAGAGGTCAATTCCCACAGCATATGTCATTTCTAAATGTACAGCAGATGTTTCAACAACTGAGATTGATTGTCATAGAGAGTTAATGTCATATCTCAAGTGTCAAGAGACAGACGGACATGCAGGGCGTTTGCACACACTTCATTTCATGAGATTCTCAGCTGCATCAAAAATATCTTGAGGCGGTCCATGATTAGTATTTACGTGCTTGGTTTTATTATGGAGACAAATTCTGGTTAACAAATTAGACAGATGACATGTTATACTTGTGATGTTCAGATACCAAGAGTCCTTCTGTGCAGCTCAGCACTGCTGATGAGAGGTTGCTGGCAGCCAGTCAGCAGTTTAAGAAGAAACAGCACAAGGGCACTATTGATGTGTGGTGGCTGTTTGATGATGGAGGTATGTTTGAGGGAGACTGATCGTCCTCGTGATACTCTATATTGCAGTATATTTTAACAAAAGTATAACGGCTATGCCTTTCACTTACTAGCTTCAACATAGTCTAATCTTAGATGTGTATTGTATCAACTTGGGATTGATAAGAATAACTCCTTTTTTCAGGGTTGACCTTGCTGATACCATATTTGCTAACCAACAAGAAAAAATGGACAGATTGCAAGATCCGTGTATTTATTGGGGGAAAGATAAACAGGATTGATCATGATCGCAGGGCGTAAGTGTTTAAAGTTTCTAGGGTAGTTTACAGCAACTACGCTATTGGAATATAAAAATGTATATAAACAGTAGTAGAAATATAGAAAATATACAAAGCGGAATTAGGGTATGTGACCTTGGTGGCAGATTAAATAGCATGGAACTAATAAAGACAAATAAATGCTGTATTTGATTACAGAATGACTATATTATGGACCTCACGTAATGTATCTAGTGTAATTAATAGAAAAGGCTGTGCTATTTAACAGAACAAAAAATATGCGGTGATATTATATGCAATGATACATACATTTGTTTAGATGTGTGAAAGGAAATGAATCGGTATTATCCTGTTTCCAATTATAGAATGGCTGCTTTACTGAGCAAGTTTAGAATCGACTTTTCTGACATCAACGTTCTTGGAGATATCAATATAAAGCCGAAGAAACATAAGTAAGTCGGGATTTATTCATTTATCGATGCGGATGAAACAAATCTACTTCTTGTAGCACTCAGACGGCTGACTGGTGTCCTCTTCTTTTCAGTAAGGAAAGATTTGAGGAGATGATTGAGCCATACAGGCTAAAGGAGGAGGACATGGAGCAAGAGGCAGCCGAGCGTCTGAAGGCAGAAGAACCGTGGAGAATTACTGATAATGAACTAGAACTGTACAGGGCCAAGGTGGGGCTGGGCAGTAGGCCATTTTAGCAAGTGCAATTACACATTACTTTATAATATGTTTAGAAAGTCTTCCGGGTCAGATGCTTTTGACTGGTGGTGTAGAGCAACATCACGTGTTCGTTTGCTCATGCCTTAACACTAACCAAGATCATTCCCTTCACCTTTTATTATGCAGACAAACCGTCAAATCAGACTGAATGAATTGCTGATGGAGCACTCGAGCACAGCAAATCTCATTGTCATGTAAATATTGTTCTTCTGCTATCTACTTCCTACGATGAAAAACTAATATGCTCCAATGCATTTTAAGATGACATCTGTGCAATCTGTGCAATAGGATTACAGCTACTAACACCAATATAGCTTTTAGAAACATATGGTAGGTTGAACAAATTGTTCATATTTAGTAATCATAGATTGTTTTGGCATGGATTGGGGAAGTACGTTTGCAGATTGCTCAACCGGTACAATTCAGATGAACAATAGACAATTGCCCAGTATGGGATAGACAATCAGGGAAGATACTGCATGCATTTCTAAAAATGTCAATGAGGTCAAACTATTCTGATGACTAACAACTAAACATGACCCAGGGGTAAATTAATAATATACCATTATTAGCACCTGCTGAAGGTGCAAGACCGCACATGATAATTACCTGATAATTGGGATTACTTCCTTGAATAAAAATGAATACCTGTGTCATGTGTTTACTTCCCAATTTGTCTTCAAAGGAGCATGCCACTTGCCAGGAAGGGAACCGTGTCTAGCGCCCTCTACATGTGCTGGCTGGAAACACTGTCTAAAGATCTTCCACCAATTCTCCTTGTAAGAGGAAACCATCAGAGTGTCCTAACCTTTTACTCATGAGCACCAAGTATGTTGGGGGTACAAGGAGAGTACACTGTAACAATCAGTGCAGCTGTATAGTTTCCTGCGGAGTGTTGGGTCTTGTGTTGTGAAATCCGTGTTCGTTTGTTCATGAAGCAAATGTGAAGTCATACATCGGTTGTCTTTGTGACATATTAGAACATTAAACCATTGCCCTAGATGCTGTGCAGACCTTCTTGGAATACAGTTGGCACTCGGACTCGCACTTGAATTAATAAATGCTTCTAAATATTTAGCACACTCATGCAATTTTAAACATAGTTCATTATTCCTTCTGTCTGGAGTGCTTATTGGACTGTTCATGGTTACGTGTATGTAATCTGTTTATTTGACCTGGTTAGGACTGTCTTCAGTGCCCTTTTACTGCTCTTTTTACATATTGCTGCAATAATGGTGTTTCAGTTCTTATTAGCTGTTGCTGAGAGAACCTCTGGATTTTACAAGCTTGTGTGATGCCAGCTGTCACTGTGCTGCCAAGTAGTTATTAAGGGGTTAACAAATGCAAAGTATTGACAATAAATAACCAATCTGTACATTTTGACATTCCAGCAAAGAACACTCCAAAAAGCAAGATGGTTTGGGGATAAAACATTTAATCAAACATTGAACTGATTTAATAAACAGTATCATTTTAACAATAATTCTGCCATTTGTGTGGTGATTCCATTGAAATATGCATCAAAATGTGATTCTGATGTTTTTTTCTTCCTGTTTTAATGCATATGAGCGAAATCTGCAGTCTGAGGAGTAGACAGTTACTTTTTCTCAGGATACAAAATCATGCCTGTGACAGCTAATGCATTTTATGAAATCCATTTTTGTACCTGAGAAAATTGCATAGTGATGAGAGACACATTTGATTAGACACACATTAACACTTGATCCAAATTACCAGGCTGTCTAAAGGGAAAAAAAATCCTAGAAATGGTGATTCTGCATTGATATATGATATAAAAGAATTAAAATGCATTGCCTTTTTAAAACCTTTACATCTTTCAATGTATTTACATTGTAATCTTTTTATTCAGATCTATAAATAGTCTCTGATTTATGTTGATAACTTTAAACGAGTGGGATAGTCCTTAATCTGAAATGCATCAAACACAAATAAGACCCTGAGTCAGTTATGTCAAAGAAATTTTGTGTACCATGGTTCGTTTTTCCATTAAACAATTGAGTCATTAATACCCTCCCATCCTCTTGATTTAGGATTCATCACCGTTTCTGTCAGAAATCCTATGTGGAGAATGTCAGTCACTTCCTCTGTTGAACAGAGTATTAAGCCAAACGGAGTTGATACCTACGACAGTGGTGATGATTGGGAGATTGGGGTTGGTAATCTAATAATTGACCTGGATGCTGATTTGGAAAAGGATCGACAGAAATTAGAGATGAATCGTATTTTGAGCATAAAAAGCACCGTGGAGGGTTGTGAGGATCTGGCGTACAATTGTGCAAACGCAGCCGCTGTATTAGATGGCCTCACAAGTCCCTCCGCACCGCCTGCTGTTGCCCGAGGAAATTTCTGCAAAGACGCGAAGAAATTCAAAGAGAAAAAGCGAAATTCTTCGAATGACAGTGATAAATTCCCCTCGCTTGACACACTGACTGGAATTGCGAAAGTATGCGTTGGTAAACGACGGGAGGCTGAAGGACGCCCCAGAGAGGCATTTGAAATGAATTCAGCACCGGACCAAGGGAACAGCAACCCCGACACAAGTGATGTAACCGTTTCTTGCGCCAAAGGCAAAGAAGGGAAGAAAGGTAAAAATCAAGGCAAAGGACTGAAAAAGGAGAAGGATTCTGTCCGGACACGGAAAGATAAGCATAGTGATGTACCAACAGGCTTTGAATTCGGCCCGATACCAGAGAATGCTTGCGCTTTCGGAAGGAAAGAGAATCCATGCTATTGTGGAGACAACGGATTGGGAGACATCAAGAGGGGCGGAATGGACGCTGGGATAAGGGGTAGTGCTATTGTTGTTGAAAAGGCTGAAGAAACCTGCTCACCAGAACACACTCACAAAACGGTAAGATATCCTGTCTGCTGTTTTAGAATGATTTCGTTTCCCTGATCCAATTGATCATCATTAATGTCATTCATTTATTGATAATTCGTAATCTTAAGACTTAAAATGTATACTGTGCGTCCAATCTGATTATTGACTATCGATCAGAGTGATCGACATGCTAAATACTGCACAATAATGTAAAACGTGATATATACAAGATATCAGTATAAAATATTTGATAATTGTTAGTACTTTAGAGTATCTGTTTAAATGAGCAAATGGGAATGAAAAATGCTGCAGGGTGTAAATGAAGGTAAAGATGTGTGTGTGTGTGTGTGTGTGTGTGTGTGTGTGTGTGTGTGTGTGTGTGTGTGTGTATGTGTGTGCGCGCGCGTGAGCGTGTGTGTGTGTGTGTGCGTGAGCATGTGTGTGTGTGTGTGTGTGTGTGTGTAAACTGCAATCAAGGACCTATCATAAGCAAATAGAGAGAATGGCGTATGCCAGTGTCAAGTGTGTTCCTGCATCATTCAGTTATTCCTGGAAGTAAAACCCAAGACAACCTCTGTCACTTTGTCTGACAAGATAAAGGAACAACTGTTCACTGATTCACTGATTATAAATACATGTCTTTAAGGTATTCCATTGTTGTCAGCCATTTCCTTTGTATTTTGTTAGACACCCCTTTTGAATTTCTTGGTGACTGTTGCTATTGGAGACCTAAGCAGAAGCCCTCCTTCTCATTGTGACAAAGGCATGGTGTTTATTTGAAGCTGTGATATGATTTCATGTTGTCTTCATTGTTTAAATATGGAGAGAAACACCCCCCTTCTGGCCAGTCCATGCCTCTCTATTGCCATTATACTGGATGTTTACATTGTGGTGACATTTATTTTACATTATTAAAATTTATCTCTTAATTTTTGTAAGACTTATAAACATTTTAGGCTATTAGGTTTAAAACAAAAACATTCTGCAAAAGCACAAATTGTTTTGTGATTGCTTTTTATTGGCATATACTAGCACTGCCACATTGTATATGATATGGGTATAATAAGGGTGTAAGCAATCACTTATAAAGATATGGCCTGCAGCAGAATTAGTTCAGTGAATTACCTATTAAGATGCTTGTAATATTTCACGTTAGGCAATAAACAGATATGGTTTAACACTAAAGTCTCACAACAAAATTCGAGTTTGTTTGTTCAAACTAACTGCAATGATACACAGTGAGTGACTGACATCATCGTTGGTGTGTCTTTTAATGAGGTGTATTTCAATATGCATGGCGTCCCTGTTCTCCTCTTTCCCGTCTTATCAGTTAAGTATAAAAACCAGGTCAGTGGGGACCAACACACAAGAGGCTGAAAGAACCATTGAGACAAACTACATGGAGCCCTGTCAGCCAGGAACAAGTGTGAATCTGGAAGGGATCGTATGGCATGAAACAGAGGAGGGTAAGCCTGAGTTAATGCGCTTCATAGCCCTATCAAGATGTCAGGCAATTATGAGCCTTTGATTTAAAAAATAACAGATAAGAGTATAAAGTGATAAAGACTACATCAACATTTTTTTTTGCAAAGCAATAAGAAACATCTGTTTTTTTTTTCCCTGGCAAATCTCTAATGTTTGTTGTTCAGAGGTTATTTTTACAGCTTAGGCTTATTGTGAATAAAGATGAAATGAAGGTGATTTGTGGATCAATAGTTTAGACGTGTATCAGAAATACATGATACACGGGAAGGTGTGATGGACTTCTGCCGTAAGCCACCAGAACCATAGGGCTCCATTTGTAAAGCAGGCGGGAGACTGAATCACCTACTAAAGTGTGAGCATTTGAAGGAAGTGGAGACACTGGCTGCATATTGATTAAGCAAATTAAACTTGCAGAACACCACCTTACAACCATAGCTGAAATCAAGCACATAATAGAAACACATATATTAATATATTATAAATTATTCACATTGTATCTACAGCAACACACATAACAACAGCAATATACACCAAAAAGTTGTATTATTACATTTTGCATTAATAGTTTGCTATTATTTATTAGACTAAACAGCAAATTCGGGGGTTATATATATATGAAGGTTTTTATAACATAGCAAATGATTATTTTTGTCTGACTGCATGACTTCAGGGGTTCTTGTGGTGAATGTTACATGGAGAAAAAGGACTTATGTGGGGACCCTCTTAGACTGCACCAAGCATGACTGGGCCCCGCCTCGGTAATTCCACTTTTATTCATGTGTTTAAAATGTCATGTAATCTCTTATATGATAACTACCCTCCGTACAATTTGTTAGGCCTGAAGTAAGATCAAACAAATGTTAAATATGGTTTTATGGTTTAATGGTGTATGCAAATATCCTTATGTCTCACTGCTATCATTCACTAGGTTTTGTGAGTCTCCTATGAGTGATTCTGAAATGCCATGTGGGCGTGGACGTGGTAAACGCATGAGACTGGCAGTGTCAGACCAGCCTGTCGTAGACCCTGGTGTCTCCAAGATAAGAGGACTAACACATAAACGGCGAGGTGTGGGCATTGGTAACAAAGGCCGGAGAGGAAGTTTAAATCTTAGCACCTGTAGGACTCCTCCGTACTATTCAGTGGAGGACATTAAGTCAAATCCGCTTATATGTGGCAAAAGGAAAAACAAAGGCCCAGCTGATCTAGATTTGAGCTTAGTTTCAGAGGATGTTAGAAATGGAAATGGGAAAAGAATACGTGCCAAGTCCAGGAGCGCTCCTTCAACTCCACAGGGGAAATCAGATCCAGCATTTCTGGACCAAGTATGCGCCTCTCCGATGTTAATTGACTGCCCGCACCCTAACTGTAATAAGAAATACAAGCATATAAATGGACTGCGCTATCACCAATCACATGCACACTTGGACAGTGACAGCAAACAGGAGTTTGAGGCTGAGAGTGAGGACAGGCTTTCCGATTATGACGAATCACTCAACAACGTGGCCTTTGACTCCAACGAGAATCTTGATATTATTTGCAAGAAGCCAAGAACCATGTATAAGCTCAATTCAGGCGGATCTCCAAAGAACAGAAAGCTATTGCTCAACATTGAACACAGTCCCACAGCAAACTCTAAGCCACGGAGGAATGTGGTAGGCAAAGAGGGTCCTATTGATGACCTTAGCAACCTGCCACTTATTTCAAACATGTCTGTGGTCCTTGAGAACTGCCTCATCACTGAACGGAACTCAACTGTAGAGATGCCCAAGCTTGAAGCTGAGGGTGCCATTGATAAGAGAGAACTCAAAAAAGAAAATGGCATTACTGAAAGGTGTTCAGCCAAAGCTAGGACCAACAGATTTATTGCTACTACACCTGCACCCCCAAAGCTTATTGCAATTCCCTCAACATTTCCTCCGAAAGTCACAGACATTTCCTCATATCAACCTTCACCAACTGTTGCTCTCACAAAGGCTAAGAACCTCACGCTGAAACCTATCAAGCCAAAGTTGGACATTGTTGCTCAAGTAAATATGACAAACGCTACCATAGTCCTGAATAAAGAAAGCAAGAGAAAAGACAAGCACAGATTAAAGGACAGAAACTGTAAAGACCCCAGAAGTCCAAAGACTGATCCTGCGTTCACAAAGGCAGACGACACGAAATGCATGAAAGACTTTCCCGTTAGTCTGCTGAAAGAACATCTGAGCAAACAAGAAGTGGGTAATGGTCCAAGTGAAACGCAGGAGAGTCGAATGGCGAGTATCAGAGCTGAAGCCGACAAGGTGTACACGTTCACTGACAATGCACCCAGTCCATCCATCGGGAGCTCCACAAGAATGGATTCTGGCACCCTATCAAATGGAGACAGCAATACTACTAAAACCAACAGTCCGGCATACTCAGACATATCAGATGCAGCTGAGGATGGTGGATTGAATTCAAGATCCAGGAGAAACTCAGCTCCTGACTCCAGTCTAAATGGTAATATAAATGCCAAAATTCCCTGCACAGTTACTCCTGTCGCTACAGCGCTGGTTAAAGAGGCGCAGCCATCAACTCACAGCCATGGATATGAAACATATGGTCTTCCAGGCTACATGCATTCTGGGCAAAGCAACCCTGCTGCGTACCTTAAGGTAGCCACACCTTACAGTAGAACTAAGGAGGATGTAAGAGAGCTAAACGAGGACCTGAAGAACTCAGAGTCAAATAATGATTCCACTTCCCAGTCACAGCATCAATTAGCTATGACCCAAACACAGACTGCTTTAGCGCAATCGCTGTACTACGGACAGTACACTCGAAATGTCAGCATAGACCAGAAGGTTCTGATAGTTCCAAACACCCACAGGCAGCAGAATGAAACATGCTGTGATGACGTGCAATACAGCAAACAGAACAGAAGTCAAGGCAGACGTGGATCTGAGCAGAAAGAGCGAATAAAAGAGGACACAAAGCAGATGATGACATCATCGACGGCCATTCATAAGGGACCAAACTCAGTAAAAATCAGCTGTGCAAAACCTGGTTTCATTTATGTAGAACTAGATAAGCAGTTATCACTTCAGCAGCCACAAGTGAAGTCTTCTCTTATATCAATGACAAAAGACCAGGGGGATAACCAGGAGTCTGAAGACTTCAACCCAGAAAGTCAAAATACAAAAACAAATATGGACACAAATGTAACATATCTGAATGTAAGTCTTTGACATTCCTATGCATTTTCTAAAAATATGTATGTAAACATACTGTTTTAGACATGTCTGATTTAGGGGTTACAATCCAAAGGCTGTTTTAAATTATAAATTAAATATAACATTTAATATTGTAATATTGTATTCTTCTTTTTTAATGATGTAACTAATGTTGATTTCAAGTTGTCAGACTTTCTCATTTGTCCCTCACAACTAACCATTCCTGTTGTATGACAACGGACCTCCCATGCACATAAATGATTCCATTGGTTTCAAGACCCTAAACTGTTTGACGATAGATGTTCCTCTGGGTTTAGGCTTCAGAATCACAGCCCTGGAGCCACCCATTTCAGTCCAAATATGTGAAGCAGCAAAATCAAGAGGTAAACAAGGTCTCTCAGGAAATTTGCCCAGACAAGGTGAAAGACTGGCATGTTCCTCCTGAGCCAGAGCCCAGACTGGATGCTGAACTTCAAAATATAAAGTGTGAGACACCTTCAGAGGACATGGAGGAGAACTCCAGAGCAGACCTGGAGGAGATGCCTACAGAGACGTCTGAAGACTCACAGAGTGCAAGAGCGGCGGTGTCATCTTCTCAACAGTCGTACATTCAGTACCAGCACCCTTACCCATACCTACACCTGTGTGAGACCAACAACGCTTCCTTTAGAGTGATGTCACCAGCCCTGGTGCACAACTATCCAGGTAATACTGTTAAACAGCGCCGCCTGAAACAGTTCCCCAAAATACTCTCTTTGCCCATGGATCTTTTATATTCTTCACAACTAGATCATTCAGTCAGTTTGGTGTTCGTCAGGTTTCCATTACCCTCTGTATGGGAAGACAGCTGGCAGAGAGGACCCAGATGGAAACCAGAACAGCAAACCAGTTACTGACCCCACAGGCCTGGAGCTTCTCCCACATCACAACCATTCATGCCATGGCAAATCTCCTGTGGTAAGGGTCTTTTGGTGGCTCCTAATCACACAGCCTTATGCCTCAGGGAAATGACGCTTTACCCAGAGTTGTTTTTTTTTTTTTCTTTCAGCCTGGAGAGCGGGGTTCTCCAGATGAGGACAGGGAGACAGAGAGAGACACTGTTCCATTCGCACACCACCTTCACACGCATCATCACACTCATCTGGGCATGAGTTACACTCTTGTGTCAGGGCAGTATGACCCATTTCAAGGTAAAAAGAAAATCTAAATGAACCTCACTGCCAGAAGAATAATAACTGGTTGCCACATATAGAAAAATCCCTCAAGCTAATACTTGGTTTCCCCGTGTAATCTTTAAAGGTCTGAGTACAGCAGCACTGGTTGCCAGTCAGCAAGTTGCAACGACACAAACCACTTCCTGTGGTATGTATGGCCTTAATGCATAGAAATAGGCTCAATTTGTTCACTAAAAAATTTGTGAATACTGATTATTTGTTTTTCAATTGCAGAGAATGATGGGAAGATGTGAGTTGAGTCCAAACAAAACGTTCCTGGCTCACAAACAGATTCATAGACATCAATTCCATGGTGTTATTCATTGCCTCCATGGGAGGCAGAAACTACTTTCATTTTTTTAAAATAATGAATGTAATATTAAAGGAAACATGCAGTGCTTATAATATTGAATGATGTATAGGTATGTAATGGTAATGAGATGGTGAGAAAAGGCTTTGCAAAATAGGATATTTGCTTTTTGGGTGCCTGTAATAAAAGACATGTAAACCTTTCTGTAATAGGATTTCGCCTGTAAATGGCTGCATCTAGATAGTTGTATGCACATGTATTGTTGTGTACCATAATATTGAATGTATTTGATATTTCATGACCTCTATGTGGTAAAGGATGACTTGCAGTAGATTACAAGTGACTGTATGGTGGATCTGTCTGCATTAACCTATTAACATGAATATACTGTTATTAGCCAGAGCCATTAATCAATTGTATCATATTAAGTAAAATGAATTAATCAACATGTCATATAGTATTATTGTGATGTACATTTTGTACATAGCTAAAAACATCTTAACAGCAGTTATTACTAGCTTATGTACAGTCATTTTCGGTGCAATGTATGGTTGTCTATCTCACCACAAATACATGGCAAAAGTAGTCCTTTTGGTTACTCGAGTAGTGCTACATTACCTAAATATGTTTACAAGTACATCTTTGGAAATACAAGTCAGTGTTGTAGTTTGGTTTGTCCTTACTGTCAGTTTTTCTTGATGTCAACTATACAGTATCATGAAATTACAGTTCCTTTTTATACTGTTCTTGCCTTAACACATTTGTCAATACAAATAAAAAGTAAAGGTTGTTTGTATATTTCTTCATTATTCGTGTTGCATTGACCTGGACTGTAGAATGTAGAAGCATATTTGTACATTTTAGGGTATCCAGTTCATATGCAAAGATATTGGTAGTTTGAGCATTTCACAAAAACAACAAAATATAAAGAGAACAGTACAACATGAATACTACACAAAATACAATATTGAGAACACTGCTCCATAATTGCGCAGTTGCAGCAAGCACCCACACTCATTACTGTATGAGTCATGAGAATTATGGATACATGAAATATGCAGCAAAACCCATGTATGGGCACTTTAAAAGGAGGGCATCACACCCCCCAAAAGGAGGATTTATGAAGGGAGGAAAATAACACTACAAGACACAAAATTAAAACCATATAACCTAGCTAGCTAGCCAACAGAGCTGACCATTTTGATCTAGAAATCTGTAATGTGAATTAACGTTTTAATCACCAAAACATTAAATATAAATATAAGGAATAATCAAATAATCGATTCATGGAAAGCCAGCTCACTCCAAACTGTCGGTCTCGTTCTGCTGGTGGGAGGACAGGTAGCCGATCCAGTCCTAACAGTCCACCGTACCCTGCACACAGAAATCTAACGCGTGAAGTCCATAGACACCCAAACGTTCAGCACTTAGGAATGTTACAAAATATTCCGTCAATTCAAGAAAAGTTTTATTTTGTTTTACAGAAACAAAGTTATGAGCATGACTACAGGACGAAAAGTTGCTGCTTCAAGACAAAAAAACCTCTAAAAGGGGACAACAATCAAAAGCAAAAAATGAATACACAAAAAAAAGCAAATAATGAACACATTACAGTAAATAGCCTAATGTTTTGGACCACCAATCATTTCTATTTGCACGTCCGTACCTGCAGGGGGCGCTCACGCACAACTATGACCTCAGTGTAGCGCCACAGATTGAACTGAGTTTCAGTTGAACCAAAGCGGTAAACATTACAGCTGCGTCCGCAGCGTAGGCAGTCAGCGCAGTCATACAACTATGAATAAAATATTTGCTAGATAACATTAATTTTTGCGTCTTTGCATGTAATGGCTTCAAAACTCGACCAACTGCTTATTGTCGTTTCTATTCTGGAAGGTACGTTAGCTTATTTCGCTATTTAGTTGGCTTATCTGCAGACGTGAGTGAAAGTTAGCTAAGCCAGCTAATCTGCTTCATTTTGCAAAGGTTCATGTGTGATGCTAATGAGTTTTAAAGGCTTGCGAAGAAAATGTGCCACGTAAATGTCGCGAATTTCGCAGTTCAGTTAAAGTTCACACTGTTAAAAATGTCACTAGACAGGGAGAGTGTTAATTCAGCTAGCTAACTGTGTGGCTAGCTAAGCAGTAAGTTTGGTTACTACCCAACAAGTGTCAGTTTGAGCAGCTGCTGTATCCAGGCTAAAGCAGCTAACAAAGACAGCTGGGCTCTGGGAGACTGCTTGTGTTGGGGACGTCAGTGGCCACATGTAAAGATGTTTTTACTTTCTTTGTTTGGTGCCTAACATTGATTAACCTTATTAGCTAAATCTTACACAGGCTTTAATGTTAGGAATAATTGGCTAGATATCTATACTAGCATTTTCTTCCTGGTGTTGAGATAAATACAGTTGTGATAAATACAGTTTAAGAAACCGAAGCATTCATCACGGGGCCAGATTTTTAGGCATAACGGTAGACAGCAGACTGTGGCAGTCTTTGTTGTCAGCAAATTCTCTACTTGAATAAGCCATTATGTATTCAAGAAAAATACATGTAGACTGTGTGAAGGCTTAGTGAATGGTGGGTTTATTCGGTGTGTGTGTGTGTGTGTGTGTGTGTGTGTGTGTGTGTGTGTGTGTGTGTGTGTGTGTTTGTGTAAATGCACTTGTGTTTGTGAAGTGTATGTAGTTGCTCATGTTGTATGATATGCGTTTGTTGTGCAGACTGCTTCTTTGTGCAGATAGCAAAATGAATTTCCATCCTGAAAACAATAAGAACCTTAAAACCAAATAATAGTGACAGTGGTATTGTATGAACATTTTCATTACTGTTGTTTATGTACTTGATTTAGGTCGTCACTTCCCCAAGAGCCAGCAACACACTTTGGTGGTACAAGCTAAGTTTGATGGTGAACAGCTGGAGACAGACCCTGTAGCACACACGGAACAGCCACAGTTCTCTACAGAGCTGGCATGGGAGATCGATCGCAAAACTCTTCACCAGCACAGGTTGGCATTTTTAACCATGTTTGTGCTTAACCTTATTTAGCTCTGTTTTTATTTGCTCAAAATGTAGGTATTTATTTTTGCAGACTCCAGCGGACACCCATCAAGTTACAGTGCTTTACAATTGATTCAAATACCTCTGCAAAGAAATGTGTTGGATATATTGTCTTGGACCTCAGATCGGTGCAGGAGGTTAAACAAGTAAGCTCTGTGTAGCACTATTTTGGATGAGTACACCTAAATGTTTTTTTCTTTATCAAAGGTTTATGAAGGTTTACATTTAATTTATACATCTAATTAAATGTTCTTACAGCCTCCCAAATGGTATCCCCTGCTGAGTAGTAAGTACACCAAGCGGAAGCCAGCTCTGTTATTGAGCATGGTTTTGGAGAGTGACACCAAAGAGCCACCCGATCAGTTTAAGGCCAAAAAAGCCCCACCAAGACCAGGTACATTTGCCAGCTCTGACGGTCTCAGCCAGGAATTTGTCCACATGATGTTTCATCCTTTGGTTTGACCATACCTTAATACAACAGAGATGGTGTATAATACAATGTAATAATTATTACAATTCCAAAATGTGCTGTAGGTTCTCCTATATTGGCAAAATTGGAGTCAGTTAAATTGGAGGCCGTTCTAAATGAAGACGAAGGATACCATCAGATTGGGCCAGCAGATCTTTGCAAGGACATGTTTGTTTTGTCGGTTACTGTTGCCTTTGCTACCAAACTGGAGCAGGTAAGACTTGGTCATTAAAATGTTATACACTGTCATGAGTTTTATTGGTCTTTGTCTCTTACTCAAGAGAAAATGGAAAAAAAAAATCTTTTTTGTATACTTTAGCTTATTTCTAGTTCGACAAAGCTGTCCAGTGAAGGCTCAGAGTTCTTCTTCTTCTACTCTCTTCTGGGCAATGATGTCACCAGTGAACCCTTCCAAAATCTAATCAGCCCAAACTTTGAACCTGAACGAGCTTCAGTTCGTATCCGCAGTAATGACAAGATACTGCGGGTCTTTCTCAGCCAGCAGCAGAACCTTCTGGTAAAACACTAGAGCTTTTACTGTCATTAGGGTTTTCCTGGTCACTGTTATAAAAGTACTTTCTCCTTCCTGCTTGCTCCTGTGTGAATAATATTTCAGCCTACATTTTGCTCTCGTTTAAATCCCTGTATTTGTTTTAATGTACAGGTCCATCTTTGCTGTGGGAAGCAGTCCCTAGGCAGCACTGAGATATCTCTGGCTGCTCTGGCAAAGAACATCACAGACCTTGCCAAGCGGGCAGCCACTATAGAGGGAGCATTTGTCATGAGGCCCACGAATCGGACCAGGCAGAACCTTCAGTCTGTCCCTGTGGATTTGCAGCCAACAGTCGGGGTGGCGGTAACTCTGAGAAGAGAGGAAGTCACAGATGAGGTACACGCAGGGCATAGGTCATAGGGTTTGACCAGGAGTTGAAAGGTCGCAATAAATATTTTTTGTTTTGTTTCTTTTTAAATGAACTTTATAGTACTTTTCATAACCAACAGTGTATACCATCACTTTCTTATAAGCTTCCAGATCCGCATGCTTCCCACGGAAATGGGCTCAAGACTCCAGTAAAGAAGGGTCCTCCTGTGGATACCAGTCCTGAACCAGCCGTGGCTACGTCGAAACCCAGTAGCCCCAGCCTTCCACACAGACCACTCGGTCAGCCACAGAAGTCTCGGACCCCCTCACCTGACCACCAACAGTCGGAGAGTGAGGCAGAGAGTCTGCCTGATGACACAAGACACGCCCAGCCAGAGTTGCCAGGTAAGATCCTCATGCCATTTGATCAGGCACTGTATGCATGAGGTATTTTAAGGTGACAACTGAGAAATCTGAGCTGCTTATACATTGGTTGTAACATCTCTAATAATCTTGTAGTTGCAGGATTGCCTGTGGCTCCTCCTGGAAATGGGCCACTAGAGAGTGAAGCAGACGTCCCAGCATCCTCTCTGTCCGTGTCTGCCCCCAAAGTTGCCATTCCAGCCTCAGCGCACCATTATTGCTTCTCCATGGACCTGCGCAGCGTCCGGGATCTCAACGTGGGCTTCCCTGTGACCTGCACACTGAGGTACTGTCTGTCTTGAGCACAATGACAAGTGGTGTGTGCTTCTTCCAATAATCAATGTTTAGTAAAGTTTTTATGTCTTCCAAAACTAGATATGCCTACCAGTTCTTTGGGAGCGCAGCCCCGATCATGACGAATCCTGCGGTGGAGGTGAAGAAGAACACGGAGGTGTTCCTGCCTCAGTCCTACTGTGCCTTTGATTTTGCTGCACTGCCCAACCAGCTCCAAGAGACATTTCTGAGGTGAATTCATGCCCACGTGTCTTTTTAGTTTCGCATTATATTGCACAATGTGCCTGAAATGCATGATAGGCTTTAAAACATAATAAATCAATGTGTAATAAGGAGACAGGATGGAATTGTCCTCATGCCAAATTGATGCTTTTAGCTTTAACTACCATTTTAAATAACTAATATCTTAGGAAATAACGGGGAAAAAAATCTGTGTTTTGTGGTCCCTCCAGAGTCCCATTGGTAGTGGAGATGTGGCATCGGGACCCCAGTTCCAGAGACTTCCTAATTGGTACAGCCAGCATTCAGCTGTCCCACCTGCTCACCTCCGAGAAGACCCGGTTCCTTGGCTCGTCTGGCCAGCAGCACTGGAGACAGACTTGGTCAGGGAGGTTACCTGTTGTGAAAGCACAGGGGTTTGTACTATTTTACCTTCATCCTTTTATTTTTTGCCACACTACAGCATTTAAGTCATTGGGGTGTCTCAGGTGCAGTTCCAAAAATATACCTGTAGATGGCAGGCATACAGTATTTTATCATTCCTGAACACAGCCGTTCATGGATTGTTTTAAGTTCCAGTTTTCCTTGTGGTAATGCTTAAGAATAACTGGTACACGTTTTGCAGTCAGTTTTCAGGCACTGATATCAGATTTGATTTTGTCTTTATGTAGATCAAACGAGAAGGTGGCTGATCTGAGCTACGTGACCGTTCTCGAAGATATGGGTCTAGTAAAATCACAAGACATCCTCATTTCTGAATCTTCTCAGGTAAAACATGCCTAACGTTTGTGAATAACCCATAATTTAACATGAATCTCCTCATTCATATAAGCCCCACACCTGATTGATTTGCAGTGAATACCTCCCAGAGCGAATATAAAATAAAGATGTTGTGATGTGCCTGATGCGTGGCTGTGACAGAGTGGTAATCAGGTGCAGCAGAAGACAGCGGCTGCTCTTCAGCCTCACAGCGAGGTGGAGGTGGCGTCCAAGCCCCGGGAGACCCTGGAGTACAGGGCAGCCCTGGAGCTGGAGATGTGGAAGGAGATGCAGGAGGATCTGTTCGATAACCAGGTCACCTCCTTTTTTATGTCTTTGTCTCCTGCACTCTAAAGCAAACTTTGTTTTTATATTGAAACCACAATCAAAGTCAAGTCCAGGCCTCAACTCTGCGTGTGTTGAAGTGAGCTGGAGACTGAAGTGAGTTTGGTGTCTCTAGTTGAAGCAGAAGGAACTGAGCCACATGCAGGCTCTGGCGGAGGAGTGGAAGAAGAGGGAACGAGAACGAGAAGCACTTGTTAAGAAGAAGGTATTAACAACACGGCTGCGTTAGACTTCAGCCAGAAAAGGCACTTTGACCATTTTATATCTGCTTGAACCATTTGTATATTTGTTCAAATCTAACTCTTCCACAGGAGATGGAGTATAACCTGCTGGAGGAGCAGCTGCAGAAGACACTAGCTGATCTGGAAAAGAGAGAGAAGACTCTTGCTCATGCAGAGATGGAGGTCAGTTAAAGAGCACAGCCATTTTGACGTTGGAGATCAAAATATTAATATGAACAAATGAGTTATGTGTGTGCCCACACTCTTTGAACTGGTCTTTTTGAACTTCAAGTGTTACTTGAATTAAAAACCCCGTACTTAATTTAATATAGACAGGCAAAAAGTATAGATGCATTAATGGCTGGTGTGTGCGCGTGCGTGTGTGCGCGTGCGTGTGTGCGCGTGCGTGTGTGCGTGTGTGTGTGTGTGTGTATAGACCCAGAGACTACAGAGGGAGATGCGCATGGAACATGAGTTCAGCATGCGCGAGCTGCAGGATAGCGGCCGTCGTTTGCGGGAAGACTGCGCTCACCAGGTGGAACTGGAGAGGTCAAAGGTCAGGCAGATCGAGGAGGACCTTGCTAGGCATCAACAGCAGGTAGGCGCGACGGATGTGGTGCAGCAAGGTCAGTGTTTGCCCTACTAGAAAGAGCAGCGTGGTTAGAGAATGTTGACCTTCAGGTCAGTGGGGCGTAAGATCACCCCTCCCCCTCCTGGCTCTTTTAAATGAAGGACAAGTCTAAGCACTGCTGCAGACTGGCCGGGCATCCTAAGGGCTGCAGGGTACTGTCCTAGTAATGAGCATCCATACATTAACTCAAGAAGGGAGTGAATTTACCATCAGACTAATTGTTTCAGTTTGCTACTCTGTGTTTGGTTGCTGTTGTTTAGCTTTTAGAATTTGCATCAATAGATAATCTGCATGTAGTATTTATTTAGGAAAATCCCAGCTTGAATTCTTGATTTTTAATTAGGACCTTTTCATTTGCATCATATTCGAAAGACTCATTTACTGTCATACCCATGACAGCGTTGGCAAACTTTGACTCTCTATTTTTACTATAGATTCTGTTAACTTGACCACATATCACTGATCTAATTAACTACCTGACCAATAATTATTTTTTTATGCTTGACTGACTTTCAAATCTCATGTCAGACTTGTTGGATGATTTTCCTTTATGACTATATTTCTCTGGGCTTTTTTTAATCCAAAGAAACGCCTCGCGTCTTGGCCAGTCTCTCCCATCATCCTTTGCGCAGACAGCCCACCTACTGAAATAGTTCAGTCTGCCGGCTCATTTTTTTTTTTCCTAGAGAACATCTGGACCGGCCCCGGCTCTAACAAATCAAGCAAAGTAGGTTTCTGACATGCGAAAAAGAGAAGGGCCTTTTGCGATGAGAGATCTTCGGCTGAGGCTGCCACATGGCTTTATATCTTGTCTCCCCTCCCGTGTCAGGAACGTGTAAACATACATTTGTCCTGTGTCGGCACACTCTAACCAGCTTATCAGGCCCCGGTCCTCCCCCCGCCTTTTCCCCTGGCCACTCCTCGCCTCGTCTCAGAATACCAGGCTTTGTGTCTGTTGGGTTTCTTTGCCGTGTCTGGTTTGTGTCAGAAAGGGAAGACTAGAATGGAGAGAGCTCGTAGGGGTTTTAGTTACATTGGAAGCTGTCTTACACTCTTGAAGCCTTTCAGCTCTTGAGTGTTTGCTGGAGCAGTACCTCGTTAACGGAGAGGTGGGCGTTTGCCTCGCGCTGGGAAGTGTGAAGAGTCGTGTAAGCAGTGAAAACTGCTGTCCATGTGTAGAAGTAAGAACTTAAAAAACACCACAATGTTACGAGGTTATTTCAGCTTGGAAACTGACTGTGAACAAAATGAACGATGCCCCTTTGCTCTTCATGTATAGAGGAAGTTGGTTTGATGCAAGCGTCTGAGCACTATCTAGTGCCAGTGTGCTGGTGCACCAATTAGCCCATATACCACATAAGTTTGAGGCTCTGTATAGAGGCCTTTCTTTGGCACTCCCACAAAACGTGTGGCAATTTGCAGTTTTTTTTTTTTTTTGAATACATTTCATCTTTGCTCATCCATTTTTCATTGGATCTCAGTCAGTTACTGGTTGTAGCATTATCACCAGTAAGTAGATTTACCCATAAAAAATCTATTATTAACATTTGCTCTGGATTTTAATTCCAGATTTAATTTGATGATGGTGCAAGTCTGGTCAGTGTTGTGGATTCTTTGGTCAGTAAAGACACTGTGAGGCTGCAATGCTTATCTTATCACACTCTGCTGTAGTCCCGGACTGACCACAAGAGACATGTGCATTATCAGAGGCTGTGGCTAGATTTGTTCTCCAAGCACTTCGGGTTAGACAGTCCGCAAAATCACAAATAAGATTCATAAGCATTGCTGCTGTGAGAAGAAACTTCAGTGTGCTTGTCTAAAATTGACACTGAATGCAGGAGATTCATTTTGCATCACATCTATGTTTTTATGTTTTCTAAAGCATTCGTTTCCTGTGAATCGGCACAGTGAGGCTCAATAACATGTATTCTACCCACATTGTTTGGCCAGATTTTTAAAAAAAGTCATGAATCATATTTGTCCTGCATCAGAAAGCTGGAATTTGACAGTGTCATATTAAATATTAACAAGTGATCCAAGTTTGAGCCTCATATTTTTTACATAATCTCACTACAATAAAAAATGACATTTTAATGTATTAAATTGTATGTTTGTCTGTTCCATTCAATAGATGTTAGATGCTGAAAAGAAATACAAGCAACTGGAAAAAGACTTTGAACAGTATCGAGACCAGCAGAACACCCGTCCTGAAATCCGCTTACAGTCTGAGATTAATCTCCTCAGATTAGAGAAGGTTAGCAAACACAGGAATAAAACATTCATCAGCATTTTGCTGTAGAACTTTTTGGCATGTACGTTTTTCTTCAGTGTTGAGCAGAGATGGCACCGACCCAACACCACGTATCACAATCGGAACAAAAAAACTCTGATATCGTGAGAAATTCTTTTATGGAAACCCATCCAATATGCTCACTAATCCAGCCTTAAAATAGCACAGTGGTGGTTTGTAACAGTGTTCCACGGGTCATGTGATAACAGCCCATTAGCTCAAGAACAGCTTATTCTACACTGTAGAGTTTTCCCTCACATTAACAATTAATTTATGTTCAAATGCACATATCCATGCACTCGCAATCACCTGATGACTTTCAGTGCTATCATGTAGTTTTGATCCCCATTGTGAGGAGCAGGGTATCTACCCTCTGTTGAGAGCATTTAAACAAAATAAAATATCACCATAGCAGTTCAGTGCCACAAATCCCCACCCAACAACGATTTATTCATTGATGAGTTTCTTTATTTAAAAAACCCAACAACGTTGTTTACAAGTTGCCTGTGAATTAAAGAAAGTTGAGGGTAAGGGAAAAGAAAGCAGAAACCCGACAGGAACGGCAGAAGTGAGAGAATCATGGAGAGGATTTAGTAAAGCTTCCTTTTTAATTCATGAAGTTAAATACTCAAATACTATGGCTGTAGTTTAAACAATGGAAGGAAAAACTGCCTGCTGATTTTTAAGGACTGGGAAATGTGAATCAGAAGGTGCAGAATAAGTTCATTTAAGGTAATTCAAGTTTAGATTTCATTTTATATATAGAATAACCACCTTGTAGTGATCATGTTCCATTTCCACTGGTTTTAAGCGGAGGTTGACTGAAGAGAGACACACACCAGTAGCCCGTCTCTGTCTGCTAACTCAGCGCCTGGTGTGTGGGGGGTGGAGGGAGTTTTACAGCTGAGATTCACAAGAAATGGGATTATAAGGTCAATGTGAAGCTGATGTTGGAGTTGCATTCAGTATTGAGAAAACCCCATGCATATGAACTAGAGTGAAACTTTAAGGAGTCGGTGACTGAGGCAGTCATACTGAACAGTGATGATGACCAAGGCAACAAATATCACCACCTCACTCAGAGACACTGTAACATTAAGAAAGGAAACAATCTTTTTTTATCTTCATATATGAAAAATTAAATATCGCATATACAATAATAGAAATATAGCATACACAATACATCTCACACACAAAGAATTCACCAGCAATCTTAAATTACACCTAAACAACAACCACAGCTCCAAAATAGTTTTTAATGAAGAAATAAATTGGTATTGAGATTGGGCAATTCGACATTCAAATGCAAGATATCAGAATTGGAACAGTGCAGAAAAGATTGGTGTCGTGCCATCTCTAGTGTAAACACAATTCCATGCTCCTTAATTGGGTAATACTTTTGTTTATTTAAATGAAATAATGTTTTGATGGTGATGTTATTCACATATAGATGACTGCATTAGTAAATGCCCAATTTATACATGAGTTGTTCATTTTAGGGTTGTGTAATGAATTCCTTATGTATGTAAGTTTACTTGAAGTGTTGGTTTTCATAACTTCTGTCAGTGTGAGTAGACAGTCTTTTTGAAATGTAAATTTTAGGGCGCAAAATTCCTTAAACAGTGGGAGCAGGGGTATAAAAACTACTTCTTGGCACTTTATTCATTCCAAGGCGGAACTGGAACGGAAGTTGGAATCAACAACAAAATCCAAACTCCATTACAAACAGCAGTGGGGACGAGCTCTGAAGGAACTGGCCAAATTTAAGCAGGTGAGGCACCATCAATATCCATCCCAAGACCTGTTCTTCAGTATCAGAGCAAGACCATTCGAATGCGGCTGGACCAGTTGGTTAATGTAAGTCACTAGGATTTTAAGCGCTAGGCAGGGGAAGCATCACTAGATGTGTGTGAAGTGGCAGAAGAGCTGCAGTTGTGTGTTGATTCGCTTGTGCTTGCTTAGGCTGGTTTGCATTTCAAGAAGCTCCAGTTGTTTATACACCCCAGTACTTTTATTTTTCCTCCTTATACATGAGCTGTTTTGATGGTACACTGATTATGACATGCACGTAATCAGGGGGAGCTACAGTGTAAGAGATACTACGTGTCCCTCAACGTAGCCGTGGATCACAAACAAAAGGAAACGGGCGGATTTTGTGTCCCGCATGAGTACTCATGCCTGGTAGGCAAAACCAACGCAGGAAAAAAAAAAATCTGACAGTTGTTATTGTGTGTAAACCAGATGTAAATTGTACTTTTCAAGAAGAAAACTTCCACCGCGCGCACACTGAGAAACAGTAAGCCCGTCACTAGCTTGTGGTATTTGCTTTGAAACATTGGACTCCTTCTGAAGTCAACCTTGTAAAGGACTAATACCAGTGTAAACAGAGCAGACGCAAAGAGCTTATCAGGCCTTGCTAATAACTGTTAAAGACGAAGTGCAGCTGGAAAGTCTGAGTGCTCTTTTTTTCCCCTCTTCTTTTTTCCATTCTCTTTAAGTGCCAGATATATGTTAAGAAAACATTAGTTGATTTATGGTCCACGAAGGAGTCTATAACCTAATATGAAAAAGAGCTATAAATCAGGTTTCTATTATTTTAAGCATTAGCCTGTGTATTACCATTTGAACATCGTTTAGTTGTTGAAAGATTAGTATATGAAAGTTTGAGACTTGCGTTTTCTCCCGAGTTTTAATTCACAAGCCAATTTAGCAAAATCCACTTGTGGAGTCATATTATTTTGAGTTTGTGCTATACCTTGACTTGGATAATTCATGTTTGCTCATGACAGAAGTTAGAAAATGTGAATCAAAGATACTTGGGACACGAGCAAAAGAACATCTGTGGTGATCGTCTTTAGCCCAGTGGACATTCCTGTCCAAGGACCTCGTCGTCTTGGTGCATAATGCACAAGATCTTTGACTTCTCACTTCATGTTTGTTTCGAACTACTTTGGCATTTCTTTGTCAGTTTGAAGACCTGACAAAACTGGAACCCTGAAGTCCCCCAGGTGCTTGTCCTGTTCTCGTCAGATCAGTGCGCAGCAAAAAACTGAAGTTGAGCTGTAGTCTGGCAGTCTTCTCCTCTCAAATGAGTCCTGTGTCTGAGGCCCTCTGGAGGCCACAGGTCATTCACTGGTCACTCAACCGCCGCCTACCTTCTCCACCCCACCAGGTCAAGGGTGTGTGTGTGTGTGTGTGTGTGTGTGTGTGTGTGTGTGTGTGTGTGTGTGTGTGTGTGTGTGTGTGTGTGTGTGTGTGTGTGTACAATTTGCTAAAGTCTTATAACTGTTAGTTAAGGCCTGGTTAGACCAGCATGGTGTTGCAAACGTTCTTTTTTATACTGTCAGTTTAGACCTCTGGAAATATTTCGTTCAGCCATCAACCACAGGTAGCAAAGGAAACACTACAGCTCTAGGGACCTTAAGAAAATCTCCAAGATAATTGCTTCAGCGTTTTTCTCCAGCGTATGCTGTATGGTTGTGGCAACATCTTGGTGGGTTTGTTTTTCTTGCAATTTAGGTTACTGAAAATGTATTATTGGCCTCTAATGCTTCATAAAAACACAAAATTAAATTAGATTATATGTAAACATATCACTTCAGTGATAACATTAAGCCAAGTTGAGCTATTATATGAGACCAGTGCTTAGGCAAAATTTTCACACAGGCTTTGTTCTGTCAGCACACGGTCTAAAATATTGATGTGTGGTTTCTTAATGGTACTGCAGGGCTATAACAGCAATTTCAGTGTCAGATTTCAGGAGTTTCGCATTTTAATGCCAGTTATGAAGGTCAGATTCAATTAAACTGCTATCCGTGGTCTAGTTTTCCAAAACATTTAGCTGAGACAGAACATAGCTATTATCATTAAAGAACTTTATATTAGCGAACGCTAACTTTCTTAATTGAAAACAAAACAGATTTAAAGTTGTGTTGTCACCGTGCCACTAGTGTTCACAAAGCAATTATAATGACATATAATAAAGTTGGATCAGAACATTTGTTTTCCTGACATGATTGTTGTTGAATTTTTCTCTCTCTCTTCCCCTCTCTCCTTCCCTCTCTCTCACTGTCTCTCTCTCTCCTCTCTCTGTCTCTCTCTCCTTCCCTCTCTCTCACTTTCTCTCTCTTTCTCTCTCCCTCCCCCCTCTCTCTCTCTCACCTCTCTCTCTCTCTCCCCCTCCCTCCCCCCTCTCTCTCTCTCACCCCTCTCTCTCTCTCACCCCTCTCCCCCCCTCCCCCCCCCCCCCCCTCTCTGGGGTTCAGAGGGAGCAGGAGAGCGCTATGGCGCGTCTGAAGCAGCAACAGCAGGAGCTGGAGCACATGAGGCTGCGCTACCTGGCGGCTGAAGAGCAGGAAACTGTCAAGGAGGAAAAACGTGAACTCCAGGACATCCGCAACGAGCTCAACCGGTACGCCTCTGCCGTGGGTGGAGAACAACTCCTTCGTTAGCCGTCTTTGTTTTGTTTGTTCTCCATTCACTAAGAGTAATATTTCAGTTGATTCCACCACCGCAGAGCTCAGTTCTGGAGTGTATTGAAATAAGGCAGTTCGCGTCAGCCTTGTATGTCAGTTTCACGTCACTCCTCCTGTTCAGGCTAAAACAACAAGAGGAAAAGAGGACGTGGACGGAGCCGGCCTGCGTCTCCTTGAGCGAGAGCGCGGAGGACCATCTAAGTCGCCTTCTGGAGGAGAGAGACACACTGCTACGCACCGGCGTGTATACGCACGAAGACCGTATCATAGCTGAACTCAACAGGCAGATCCAGGAGGTCATGGGCAGCCGAGCTCCAAAATAATCCACCTGTTTGACCTGCGTGTGCCTAATGCAGATACGCCTCACATCAAACCACCACAATGCTTGAGTGCAAGGAAGATCAGATGTGGCACCAAATGTCTCATTGTGTTTCTGTTTTGGGTTGTCATAACTTGTGAATTAATGATGTGGCATTGACAATAATTGAGGTAATGTTAGAGTCTGATATGAGAGTGTGCGTATGCATATATGTGTTCTCCAAACCTTTGCACAGATTTTATGGGTTTCATTATGAAACCATTCATGTGGTTTTAATGGGAGTGTAATTTCACCAGGTGTCACTATCTTTCAAAAATAGTGTGTGAATGAAATATTTTTGTATTTTTTTTTTTTTTGCTCAAAGAATATGGTCCTTGAGTTTAGAAAGGATATGGACTCTTTGTTTGTTGTATATTTTCACCAAAATGTGCTGTTACTTTTTGTATTTACTTCTTCGTCTGTGGAATAAATTATTTTTGTCATGACTAGTAATTTTTGGTTTGATTTACAAAGGCCTCTTAATGTTGTCTAATCTTATCCTCACATTTCCCATATATTTGTTTAAATTGCAAGGTGTGTGGATTCAGATTCAGAATCTCTAATAAATTCTATTAAATGTATTTTTATTTTTTGGGGGTTTTTATATATATATATATATATATATATATATATATATATATATATATATATATATATATATAAATATACAGTGAGAAACTAATTACACTGACTAAAGCTTTTATTCAGAATTAGTGATGTGCTGTCAAATTTGCTGGAAAACTAAACAGGCTCTCTGAAATCAGGTCTGATTAGTCACTGCAGACCTGAAGTAGCAAAAGCATCACTCAATACTGTTGAGCTACAATAAAATATCTGAATATTTTTATGCACACTAATTGTTGGGAATCTATTAGGTAGAAACAGACTAGTATGTATATTTCAAGATGAATAAGATTATTTACTTTGTGCTTTTAGCTCAAGAGGAACGCTGATGATGTGTTATACTGGGTGCATTCTTCTGAACCTGCCTCATCCTTTGTAGAATGATACTGTCTTTGAAGATTAATTGAAGTTTGGACAGCAAGATAAAGACTGAAAATAGCTGGGCAAAATCTAGAGGCAGAAGAAGGTCGTGCTTGTATGGAAGGTAATGTACAACTTTGCATTGTCCCCTAGAATCATGCGGTCACATTGCAGTCTGTGAATAAGTAGCACCTCTTGCCTCACTTTAGGTTTCTAATGGTGTAACTACTCATGCACATATGCACAAAGACGGCTCATCATTCTCTTGCGGTGTAATTCATCTTTATCAGGCTATGAAGAGCCACACTCGGGGGCCCATCACGCAAGATGGTGTCTGTGAGCCTGTTTTAGCACGTCGAGAAAATAGCTTGTTCACAGCACTTGTAGCACGCCCACCACTACCACCGTAACGGCACTTATGAGGACAGTCTGTCAGCAACAGCTTACACAGTTGATAGAAAGGCAGCCGTATCTACACATGTATTGAAGCCTGCAGTCCAGACCGTAGAAATAATATCTGTCTGGACCATGAAGACCAACTTCAGTCAGCTCAGAGCCATGCTGCTGAGCTTTGATCTCAGCCCTTCCGCTTGGCACATGCTACCTGTTCATCCCGAACAAGTCCTGATGGCGTCCTGTAGACTTGGCTCATCTGGTTCTATGTTGCTCTGACAGGAAGGTAAAACAGGTTATAAATTTGTGCTTTGAACAGCAGGGAAGCTAACACTTGGTGTGGCTATTCATCTAGTTTCATGGACGGTCTGACAGTACTGCCGCGTCTTAAACTATCTTGGCACTAAAGGAGTTAAAACAGTCATTTGCTTGCATGTTCACCATCTGTTTGCCCCGGCCGTTTAAATACATGGTGTTCAAATTTTTGTTTTTCATCACATTATTAAATCAATATCATTAAGGCTTGACATTTGTACAGACTGATGTTATCGTAACTTTTTTTCCCTGATTATTTTCAGGGTTCATTTTTACTGAAAAACATAAAACGACATCTGAATGCTGACAGTATAAGTGCAATCAGCTGCCATATCTAGACTCAAAAATGTAAATACACAGACAGTGTCAGCATTATTATCTTGCCCTGTGGTCCGACTGTTGACTTTTGACTTGACTGATTTAATGGCCTTCATGCAGAACTTGCATGATATATGTGGCAAGGCAACAAACCAGCAAAACGATAGGACGATTTGAAGGTGATTATGATTTTGGTTTCACTCTTTGGACTCAGTACAGTACTTGGTCTACTGAACATCCATGCAGCTGGTTCCACAATATTTGGAACTGAAGAATATTTCAGATAAAAGCCATTCCTTATTTGCACAGCGAGGACGTAAATCTAAAACACATAGTGAATTGGCCTCTGGAAACAGTTTTCATGTGAATAAACTGGATGCAAACAAACAGAAGAGAATGTCTCAGACCTACCCATTGCATAACATGGTTCCAATTATATTTTTTGTACACTGAAGTTAGAAAAACTCTAGTTTTATCACTAATTGCTTCTGAAAGTGTGACCTTTGTCTGTTTCGTATTTTCAACAGCAGGAAATTCCAAGGAAAGTGAACCATTGTAGTTAAAACCCCAAGGGCCACTCTCTTGTGTTTTCAAAATAATAATTTTCATCTAATCATTTGTTGAGCCCTTGGGCAATGTTGTTTTTCACAAGTTAGAGTTCCCATGGCAAAGAGCTGTGATGCTTCAAATGTTAACTATTTGTTTTACAAATTCATGACACTTTTTGGGAGCAGATTTCCTAAATTTTAAAATTGTGGCAATTATTATGGAAGGAAGGCAGCCAGACTAAGTACTAAGCACATCTAGACTAAGACTAAGTACATCAATCTGATCCACAAGGGTGTCTGTGTGTAAATTTCTGGCATGCACACCTAAAAATAAAATAAAAGTTAACTTCATACAGTTTAAAAGGACATTTCCCACGAACATATCCTCAATCATAACATATATACAGAACACAAAATGGCATTCCCATTTATCTTCAAGTCTCAAAAACAAACAATCATTAAGAGCCCTGTAATTACCTCTTTGTAATTTGTAATAATCTAATCACTATCTTCATCTGGTATATATATATATATATATATATATATATATATATATATATATATATATATATATATATATATAAACACACGTGCACACACACGTGACTTCAAAATCAAAGTAGGATAATACCATATTAAGATACATGACTGGTGCACTTGCAGGCGAATAATGTCAGCCAAGCAAAACAGGATTGGGCCAGAAAAAGTTCGAAGTAATGTTGTTCTAACAATGTCCAGTCATTTCCTAGCTGATTGTAGATGATAACTAAGAAGTAATTGTTTGACTCTTTCCCCTGTCTTCTGCAGCTCTGCACTCATTTTCCAGCAACAGATGAAATTGTCTGAGAACATCCAACCAATCCTCGTGAACCAGAGACCACTAAGAAGGGCAGCGCCAGGCTAACCTTTCACCAAAAAACCCCCCAAAACAAAACGCTGCTTTTGAATTTTCTGTTTTTATTTCTTTTGTGTGATCTGGGCACAGCATTTGGAGGGGAGGGAGAAGCCTCGTTTGAAAGGTGTGCACGGCCAGGCCTAATAAATCAGCGCGCGAGCCAGCGAGGAGCTGAGCCCGAGTTCATGTACCGCAGGTCAGATCCATAACCCCTCGACAGCTGCCCGAGCCGCAGAAACAGAGGCGCTCTGGGACCTGACCTTCCACACACACTCCGCAGGGGCCAGAGACGGAGCGCTAACCTCCGCCGCCACACTGATACATCGCTGGTTCCTAAAGATGGATTTCATGCTTTGCACAAGAAAAATAAAGGGTGAGGGAAAAAAACCCTCAGCGTTGAACGCGTATTGTTTCTGAGGCGTATTAAACAGAGGCCAGAACACAACAGGGATGAGGAACGTCCTGTATTTGTGTCATTCCGTCAGGGGCTGAGCTTCTAGACAGGACATGCTGTATCAGATGGTTTAGGGCTGCATAGTATGGTCTGAACTTTGGCATCTTGATCTAGATATGTAGTGTTAACATTCCTCTGTCACTTCTTCAGTTGCAGAGAACCAGGTGCCTTGAAATGCCCTCATGTGCATATATATATATATATATATATATATATATATATATATATATATATATATATATATATATTATATGTTTTATATATACATAAAACATATATAAAGTGATTTATGTTATTTTTTGGATTTTGCTTACGTTTCATTTAGTGATAATTACAATGTTCACAAGAATTCGATTTTGGTGGTAGCCTGTTGTTTATTTAAAAATGCAAATGTTGAAATCATGCAAACGAGTCAAATGTGGATAAGTCTGAGCTCATCACACTTTCCAGAACTTAAAGTATTCTGAGACACAGCACAGGTAATGATTATCATACACATGATAGTGTTTTAAATACAACTTCTTATTCATTCAACTTAAACGCTGAGTTCATGAAAACCAAACAAAATGTCGGTAGAGATATAGAAAAGGTAGTTCATCTTGAGTTACTTTGGTTCAGAGGTAAATCAGTGTGATCTTTTCGTAATCTTTTTGACACTTAACAGTATGTTAAATAATTTGAGACTGAGTTACTCAGCCTGTTGTGTTTTCGATTAGCAAAATGTAAGTCAAAATAAGACTATGTACATTCTGAATTTGAAAAGATAAACCCTCCTCAATGCCAGACGAACACTGAGACAACAATGTTTGTCTTGGCATAAGAATGTTAAAGCTTTTTTTTTTCAAACAAAACACATCAATTAGTGAGCTGTACCCCACATAAACGGAGCACATCTGTAAAAGTGAGTTTTGAAATTGACACAACGGCTTCAGTTCTACAAATTTATGTATCACTTTTCCTCTTCATATTTGGTTTTTAATTTATTTCAATATGATTTTTTCCTTTATTTCACATGTACTTAAAATAGTCTCCTTTATTACATTTTGGAGAATTACCCAACAGAAATATTAAATTATAACTGTCAAAAGTGCCAAAAATTATGATATGAGAAATATAATTCAGAATTTACATTTTATACAATGGATGTTTTTTTCTTTGTGTGTGTGTGTGTGTGTGTGTGTGTGTGTGTGCGTGTGCGCGCGTGTGTGTGTGTGTGTGTGTGTGTGTGTGTGTGTGTTTGCACGTGTTTTTGTGCATGTGAAAACAAAAGCTTCCCTCAAAAATCCTGGGTAACGTTTCTGTAAATCTACACCATTAATTAAGCAGTATAAGGGCATCATTACATGTTCATAACACCTTGTAATAATTCACAAGCCTCCATAACTACATATTCAGAATTGCATACATGATTTGTTATAATGCTGATGTATAGGTGTTCACAGCACAAAGCTGCATTATGCATTATAATACAACTAATTACCTATTCATATCGCTACTCATGCAACCTGTGTCATAAAGCTTTATTACATATATTCACATAGTCCTCCATAAAAACACACTTTGTCACAAGTGTGGCTTTATACTAAATATTATCTTGATCTTGCAGGAATGATTATGGTTAATTCTTTATTAACAGTACATGGGATGCAGGGAATTATTTCCCAATAGCATATTTAGCCCATGTCCCTAACAGGAAAGAATATTTTGCATAGTAAAACAACCAGTGTTTGAAATGCAAGCTAGTGAATACTGAGATTGTTCTTTATAATATCAAAGTTTGATATTGATGTGCTAAACTAAAAAAAATCACTTAAAATCTTTAAAGAGAAATTGCAGTTCTCATATAGGTGTGATGCCCACTTATGAAATAATTTTTGAGGATAATAAGCATCAAACAGTAATACGTTTGGAACCACAATCTTTTGTAATTTTGTGATTAACATTTTTTCTAAAGCTTTATGACACGGTGCCATCATTATCAAATATTTTGGTTGAATAAAACAGTTGAATATGCATCATAATGGATTGTTGTTTTGAGCTATAAAGACAAAACTTGTAGCATTATAATGTATTACATATGTAATTATGAACATTTGTATACACTTACGGAGGTTTACATGAAACATTGTAAGGCATTATGAATAGAATTTAATCTAATTATAAAGTATAGATTCATAGAAAGTATAGCAATATCCTGCTTTCTGAATAGTGTGATAATACAGAGACTCTGTATTTTAAGTTTGGGGTCTGCCTATCCCTGCACCTTTCTTGTCTTCTCCCTTTGGCTTCTCTGTACAGAGTACAAGAACTGGAAATAAAGCTACGTGATAATCTGTTCTAGCTTTCGTTTTAACAGAACCATCATCCTCCCACTCATGAATAAATGTTCCATCCCTCTAATATCCCCCACAATTTTCTGCTTGCCCTCTCCTACCCCAGCACATCCCCTTTATCTGTGTCAGGATCAATATCTCTTAACATCTTACTTATTTTATTACTGCTTTTGGTTTTCTAGGGCTGATTGAGAGTTTCTCAGAGGAAATCTTTGGTTTTGCTTAAGTGTCCGTGACATTTAATCATGATTTTCCCTTGCCGTTTAATTCCGGCCTGGTCAATCAGCTAATCCACCTCGATTGATTCGCTGCTGTCGCTGATGGGTTTGCACTCGTTGGGCATCCGCTGGTGTCTGCTGAGCTGCGTTGCCTGCGTGAAGCTCCTTTCGCACCGCTCACACCTGAACACACACACACACACGCAGACAACACACTTAGCGAGGGCCATCAGACGCTGCGTCTCATCCTATGTTGACTTAATGACAAGTGACACTTGAAAGTGGCTGGAAATCTTACTGGGCCAGAAAGGTGTAATTGCCACCCACACCTTAGGGCCTTGATGCCGATGATGGGCGAAGGCTCAGATGCCTCACAACACAGAGGCCCTGTCAATAATCTGAGAGGAAGAGGTGCCCCCAGAGAAGCCTGTCTAGATAAGGCCCCGCGTCATTGTCACTTACAATAGATAAAGAACAAAAAGAGATTTTCAGGAGGCTGACTATCAAAGGGGTCCATCTCCTGTTGGCGTAATAGCCAAAAAGCCATGATAGCGTGTTAAGCGTGTGAAGGACATGGCACTTCTTCAACCCAACGTAGCCTATCGACCACATATTCAAAACGGGTCTGAACAACAGTGTGGCCTGTTGAAATAAAAAATGCATTACAAGTGGATAACATTAATATGAAAATGTATCAGAAAGTGTGGAGCCATTTATAAATCACTGGGTTCTTACGCTGTGCTATTTCAAACTTGTCCTGATAAAAATGATTAATATTAACCTATCATCAACCTTAACAGATATAATGTCCTAACAAGCAGACTACATCCTATCTAGCAACACCCTCGCCACCTAAATCTATGTACTATGCAAAGCCAGCAAATGTCGGACTAATCCAGTAATAGTTATTGGGCCTAAAAAGCTCTTGAAATGTAATATCCTAAACTTCAGATGGAGAACAGCTGAGCGGGAACAGCTGCTGATGTCTTGCAGTGTAAAGGCTCCTCCACGTTCCCCACAAAGACGGGAGAAAATGCCAGCCTTATTCTATCAAGCACATCAGCTCAATGAGAATAACTCAGGCATATTGATTAACTAAAGATTTCTGTGGTGTATTCATTAAAGTCTTTGTGCGCCTCTTCCTCTCTGGAGCTCCTGAAGTGCTGATGACACATTTGTGTATCACTGATTGCTTATTAGATAGCTGATTTGTTACTGGATTGCTCTGCTTCAAACCGCCCCCCCCCCCTTTCTCACAGCAGAAATACTGTTATTAAGGTGATGCAAAGAGGCTTTATATGATGTTATATTACAAATTCATGGCCTATGTCATGTACAGGTCTGACCAATTACTTGACCTTTCTTCAGTGACCAGCAACAGCTAGTAAACACGTAAAGAACGTATTTAGTTCCTTATCTGAATGTCTTCTTTCTAAAGATTAAGCTGTAGCAGTCATATGTCAAGAGTGCTGATGTGGCAAAAGACTGTGGTTCACTGGATGTGGTCACCACCAGACAAAGGCAACACCGGTATACTCCACCTGGATGAAAGCTCAATATCGGCACACTGGCACAGAAGAAGAGTCCGAAGTCATTTATGCACACTAACAGCTCCTTTATTTCAAAAGCTACACACTGCAAACAAATAAAACTGGACTTGGTGACTGGGTGAGAACACAAGGGTAAGAATAAAAGGACCACTGGGCAGACGGAAGACACCATGTACTAATTCAACTAAATGTGACGACTAAATTTGCTAAACATATATGCACAAAGCAATCAGATCAACATTAAAACACTACATTTGAACTAAACTGCAGGATGCAGGGAGGCGCACGGCATTCTGGGAAGCTTCACCAGGCCCGCCTAGCCCTGTGGCAGTGGCCAGCCACCACAATGTATTATGATTCATCATTTTCTTATAAACAGAATTGTTGGTGCTTTAATTTTTTTTATTTCTTAAAGTGGCTTGAGATTAGTTCATATTAACATTCCTCAGCTTTAAGCCCAGCCTAAAAAATAAGTTATTACATCAGCTTATTACACATTAAAAATATGTACAAGGGAAGATTTTAAGATTGCTAGGGGAGTGGATGGGTTTACACATACTCTCATCTTCAGTGTCATCTAGATTCTTGCCTTTGATTTATTTTACATTATAATAACACTGATGTAAACAGTGTTTCTTAGGTGTATTTTTGTTAGATAAATAATTTCTTGATAAACATCTTGCTTCAGGGTCAAACTGACACTCTAGTGCCTCCCAGCACAACCCTGCCCCCGATGCTAAAACGATTTCTAGACGTATTTAAGCATTGTAAGCATTTCAAACTGTGAGCTGCCATGCAATATAAGTGGGCATCTAGTGATTTTCATTTAGCCCGTCGTGCCTTTTTGGGTGGAGCATTCAAACCTACATGCCAGTGTGCTGTGAAAATGAATTTAAAACCCTTACAGTAGTAGTAATTAGTATCGCTTGGTAGCTTTATTGAAAACAAGACGTGAATACAGCAACTAAGGGGGAAAAATTCCAGGCAAAAAGGTCATATGTAAGTAACATCCAATTGACTTAGAAAAAATCCATTACCCACTCTACATGTTCAAATAGTTTGTTTGTTTTTTTTGCAAGAAATCTATGTTGCTTACATAGAACCTCCCACAAATCAGAAAGCTTAAGCTAGAACACTAACTCCAGACCTAGACAATAATATTTTCCTACCATAAGCTGTGGCCAAAGGAATGTTAGTGCTGAAAGCACCAATACGGGCCAGTTTCAACCGTACTGTTACATAACCTTACACTGGTTCAGGCGCATGTGGTAAGGGCATCATTTGCCCAGACAAACTTTCCCCCTTGTTCGCTATCTATAGCCCCACAACACTGATCTATTCTGACATGGTGTTAAATATACTTGAAGGCTTCTTGTTAACTATTGCTAAGACTCGCTGTCACTGTGATGTTTGGGTGTGCTTCACATCAACAGAGTCACGTCAAACGGCATCTAGGAAGCGGTGGTACTCACTGTTTACTTACTTGAATGGCTTCTCCCCGGTGTGCGTGCGGATGTGGTTGTTGAGCGTGGTGGCCCCGGCGAAGGCGCGGCCGCAGTAGCCACACTTGAAGGGCCTGTCGCTGGAGTGCGTGACCACATGGTTGCGCAGCTCGGATGGCTGGGCGAAGGACTGGGAGCAGTGCCCGCACTGGTACGGCCTGCAGAGAGGACGCACGGGAGCCAATCAGTGACACCCCCACCGCCGTTACCATGGCAGCACGACCTCTCATCAACGCCGGGGCGAGGACCACGGACTGGTCCATCTATCAATATCTTTGGCTGGCTTGCGGGGTGGCTGGTGCGGTTACGGATTCCTCCGCTTCGGCTTTGAGAGTGTGTGGCTACAGCGGCAATGATCGCTGTTAATTATTAGCCCAGTTCTAGTTAATCATGGAAAGCTGATAACAAATCACAAATGTATTGACAATTAGGGACAACAAAGGAAAGCACTTAGAGGCGTAATTAGATGAATTGACAATTCAACTGTGCCATCAATCACGTTATTTATTTGTTGAGAAGAGCGGGCCAAAATGGTTCACCTGACTGCTGCGAGAACAACATTGCTTACATAATTGCCGCAGCTGTAACTGTATGGGGCAAAATTTTGTACCTATTAGCACAACACTAGAAGTACACAATTACCAAAATATCTATGTGTAGAATATCCAACAGTCTGCACATGGTACAGTTTTCACCAGCTTTTGTGACTGAAGTTTTTCTGGTGGGAGATGCATTGATTGTGAATATTTTATCATGATAAATGTTCTGGGAGTATTTACTACAGCAGCACTTGTGATTAATGTCAACATATTGTTTATCGCCTGACCGGGCCCTGGTGCAGCGCAATATTAGAGATAAATAGCTCACTGAACTTGCATGACTGCATCTGTACCTAAACCTGCTCAAACCTGAAATAAACCTACACACATTCGCTGTAATGCGAAAATATGCCAATAAGCTCTTTGTGTGTGTAGGGATGAGTGTCTAGTGTAATCCGCAGAGAATCTGACTTAATTTTGATAGTCAGGTGTTTATGTAGTTGTTTGTGATAGATGTTTGTGAGCTTCGTGTTTATGGTGCAGGGCAGTACTGTAAGTAATGGCTTATTTATAGTACTCATTAACAGAATGCAAGAAAATTACAACACCAGTGATGATTGGTGTGGTCAAGCAAAAACCACGAACGTCTTGCTCAGAGTTCAGCAAAATGAATAAGCAAAACCCTTTTCGTGTGATGATATACCAGAATAATTTATCCATTACGAAATGTAGGTATAAAACAAACATCAATACGTATGTATAGGCCAAAGGCCATAAAGTCTAGCTGAGAGCATTTTAAACAGATCCACAGGGTCATTTATGGAACTGGCTTCGACTCCAAATACCAACAGATCCAGATTCCCTTGTTCAGCTAAATTTTATCTGCACCCCAGGGTCATAAAGTTTAATATTGACAACCCCTCACATTGACTTCAACTCCTAGGGTATCCCAGCAACATTTTTCTTCTGTATGAATATTAGTTTATTGAATAAGTGGCATCTGTTTTCCTCTGCATAAGCGTTGGAGTGGGTATTTCTACGTGACAGCAGCAACTGATTTATAGGTTTGTATGCACCCAAGAAAAATAGTGCTAAGCAAAAAATTTCCAATACGTTCTGGGCCGTATTTAATTAGGTTTAGAGATGTTATACACTGTATTTGTACCCTAAACCCACAATGGTTGGTGATATAAAACTGTTAGTATATGGTAGATGCTAAATGCCTTATACTGTTTCCATGGAAGTTAAATTGGTATATTTCCTTGTGTCCTCTGATATATGGTGCAAGTCAGTATCCCTATAACGAATGGCCATGACAATAATAAATATGCTTGTGTGGCCCAATGCCTAATATCTTACTTATATGTTCTACCAATGGATACAACAGTAATACAGTGATGCTGTACTAAAGAAACAGCACAAAACAGTAATGAATGCTGAAACAAACAGGAACATGAACTGGTCTTCAAGACCCTGCTCCATGGCGATGGAGCAGTTCATTAAACCTTGTTCAGTGAGCACATGAATGCAAACATGTACTTTAGCAGGAGGATCTATAATACATGTTTGATGTTGCAAATCAAAGGCACTGGTCACTGGTTTCATCCAAACCACATGGTTTCCTGGCTAAGATATCAAGAGCTGATGTAAGAAAGACTGAAGGCATTCAACGTTCTAAGGAGAATTATCATCACAATGATGGTCTTGGCCCTGTTGGGCTTACAGCTGAATCCCCAGCAGTAGCAATAGCAAACCACATGCGCTCACAAGCTGTTTGACTAAGCAAGCGTGTGAAAAGATCCGGTAGATTCCAATAAAGGGGGGGGGGGGGGGGGGGGGGGGGGGGGGTGCAAATTAATTTTTCATTCTATTCAACAGGCTTGGTTTATTATTAATATGCAGTTAAGGCCCAGATTACCTGTCGGGGTTCTGTGTACACACATGCATTTGGAGAAGGATGCGCTGGGTGAAGGTCTTGAAGCACTGTCCACACTTCCATAGGTGCCAGTCGCTGAACTCACTGTTGAGCTGGCTGGTGGAGGTGGGGCTGGCCAGCACACGCTGGTTCTTGGAGCTCAGCTGGCTGAAGCTGGACTCCATGCTGCCCGCCTTGTCCAAGAGGGAGAAGCTCCGGGTGCAGGGGGAGTGTGGGAAAACCATGGAGCGCTGCAGGACGCCCGGCGAGGACTTGGACGTCTTGCAGAAGGGCTGCAGGCTCTCCTGCCGGGACATGGCCTCGATTACAGCAGATGGCACATTCACTGTTCAGGGAAACGCAAGGGCAAGAGAAGAATGTGTATCTACAAAACAGGCCACATTGAAAACAGTCAGAGAAGAAGGAGTAACTGCTTCCAGCCCAATCACTACTCTCCACTCATTATCACTCTGCTTTCCACACTCAGCTGTTGTCTTGTCTCACTCTACGGCTTTTCCTATTCTATCCTATTTCCTCCTGATTCTTTTCAGTCTAAAAATAGAGTAGATACATTCTTACGGTCTGGAGTACAAACAGCAGACCTGACCTGACTTCACATACCTAACATTTTTACATTTTTATTGGAGCAACATTTCTGTTGCTGTGAATTGTAACGCATGACTTTTCAGACAGTAGCGTTCATATTAAACTTTACATATGTAGTTTCTATATAAATATATAAATCTATATTGAAGTTGGAGAAGGCAGAGTCCGTTTATCTCATCCTTAGACAAACCACATTCCACATTCTCTGTAGTGCAGCATGCTGGGCACAATAACATAACATTATCAAACTGTAAGATGAGACCTGTGGGAGAAGCCTGGCCTTTCTTATTTAATAAAGACGATGCATCCACTACAATAAAACATGAATTATCATCGGGTCAGGTTTTAATGTAAGATGCTGACCTCTGTTGAAGATCAAGCTAAAGAGTTATGATTAGAGTTAGCAGTGAAGCGCAGACGTTACACAGAGGTTATTTAAAGACTATCTTCAGCAGCGTATTGGAGGGCGTATTTCAAGGCACAGAAGTCATTCACACTATTCTGTGAGCTAAGCAAGCGTATGTGGGGATCTGCCTTGGCGGCTTCAAGAGCGCGTCTGGGTTTGCTGTGTTTTGGCCTTCCTGTGTATCCCTGTTTATTAGAATATGATCAAGGGCGCAAGACTGAGTGTCCACCAAAACCAAAATCAGCATAAGTGATTTCAGAAGTGACACAAGTGCCCTTTAGATGAAGATGTCAAAAGCCCCGTTACAACACGATGCCAAAATGTGTTACATTTCTCACATTTTGTTCCCTCATATAATTTCATTCAGTTAAATTCATTTTTTAAGCCTTGTTTTTGTTTTATGCTTATACTACTAGGGTGCAGTCCAAAGGTATACATGAACTTACTGGTCTGGTCCTGTGGTGCTTTTTCTTTTGATTATAGTATTGTATATATCAAATCATACTCTACACTTTGGAGAACAGTTTGGGGTGAAAGGGAGTTGTCTAAACAAAACAGCAACCAGACTAAAGTCATAAAATGTCTCCCATGTAAACACTAAACTGTCAGACGCTGTCAGATATCCAAGCTTTCCAGTGGCTGATGGGCTCAACAAACACAAGACCTCGTTTACGCTCAGACAATAATGGATTACCTCAAAAGTCCATCCAAATATATTTCAGAATATATCATGAGTTCCCCCGGGGACTGAAATACAAGTGACCCGAACTGCACTAGCACAACTCATCTACGTTTAATCTAAATCTAAATCTGCATCTTAATTTGAAGTGCAAGATAAGATTTAGATGGCAGGTCAAAAAACTGAGAAACTGTAAACTTGACTGGACCACTGTAAAGTCTTATTTGGAAAAGAATGTGTGGAACTAACACCACAGTACTGTTAGCGTGAATTAATCTACAGTTAGAGTTAGACTGGCAAAATTAATGTTGAAAACAATGTGTGGATGAACTATGACTATTGGCCTTCATGGGAGAATTAAGACTCCCATGAAAAAAAATACTCTTGAATGTCACTGAAGTCACTTTGTGTATTTAAAGAATTGTGCAGAAAACATCTCCTAAAAAAACATCCTTTGTTACCATGGGAGTAAATACTTTTGCCAATATCTTTACTTCTCCACTGTTACTGTAATATATTCAAATGCTTATTTTACTGCAACCACAAAACATATATTCAGTATTGTGACATTGGTAGCGTAGTGAGCGAGTCGCTGTCTGCTCGTGCGAGGGGCTAAACTTACAGTTCTCGTCTTGTGCTATGCACTGCAGAGGAATGCCAAAGAAGGAGGTGTAGCTGTCGTTGTACCAGACCAGGAGCTCAGTTCCCCGTGGAATATCCACACAAGTCCGGTAGAAGATACAAGATCTAAAATATGAACACAAAGATTGTGTCAGATTCCACAAATTTTATTTAGATATATTTTTTCCATTTATACATGTGATATCCTTACACCACCAACATTAATCAAAATATGTTAGTTGGTGTGTATTATTAATTAATAAAGGTTATTTACATGTTCAATGTTTTAAAAGTAGCCTAACATTTATTAACTCTTTGCCTTTCACACAAATGTTTGTCGTTGTTTTCAGCTTAAGGACATTAGCAATATGTACAGGGTCTGTTACATCAGTACATCAGAAGATCCATTGGGGTCCCAGTGTGGTGGAAATGGAAGGGGGGGCACTACAAATATTTGACAATAAGCTTCTTTGGTCTCTGCATAGCCGCTGAGGTCTGTGCATTTTATTAATTCTTTCCACCATGATGCCAGAATAAAACAAAGACCAGCCCATAAATCAAAAACATCTCATAACCCATGACAGAAAAAAACCCTATACCATGTACTTTCTACTCTTGTAACAGTTCGTCTCTCAGTTTGGCTTCACTTAACATAAACACCGGAGTGCACAAATAAATGTACTTGGACTAAATGACTCAGTTGGCTGGTGAAAGAGTGCTGTTTTCGGAGCGATGGGTGGTCTTGCACACTTTCAGAGGACAGCGAACGAGTGTAAACGAACACCATCTCTTACAACGCTGCCGTCACTTCCAAAATGTGCACAAAACCCCGCACTGGCCAAGCACATCAAAAGCCATTTTTTCCCCCTCCGGCTTGGATAACATTTCCCGCGCTGACATGTATTTAGTATTGTGGTTGGATGAGTCATAAAGACAACGGCGGGGCGTCCCCCGGTGCAGGCGGAGTGGAGCACATGCCAATGGACATTATTGTCAGGGCAAAACAAAACAGGCAGCTCGGGCTCGATCAATCACCGGCCGCTTTGAAGAGAATTCCATTTAGATACTGCAAATCATAACATGCGGAACTCAATCCAGCTGACGGGGAGTACATCCCACTGTACACCGGCCATAGGTTGGGAAAAAGTCCCCCTGCCCTGCTCCTAATGTATAGTGCTTGTATACACAGTACTGTACGACAGAGAGGCTGCCCTCTTAGGTGCCTGAAAGCTACAACCCTTCTTGGCTGCAAACCAACCAAGCGCTAAGCTGTTTTAACAGTGAAATGACACAAAGCTAAAGTACTACTGAAGCAGGCACTTAAAACACTTGAACACACAAAGTGACACTGTATAAAGCTTAATCCCTTTGATATGCATAGACATCAAGCCTCTAGACACACTGGCATTGGAACAAAGTGTGGTAATCGTGCATGGCCTGCTTGTGTTGATCTAAGTTACACCCGTGTCTAATGGACCATGGTGTAGAGAGCACCCCGCAATGGATCTACTGTGCTGCAGGAAATAAGAACTAATTGGTTGCACGGACATGACGAAAGATGAGGTTACTGAAAAGACAAAAAAAATCACGTTACCTGTACTGAACCACTGTCATGTTCTGTTCCCCACAGTGTCTGGCACAGCGGATATACCTCATCCAACTGGACTTGCTCGGTTCATTGCCATCAATAAAGTGTTGCAAAGTGCCCTCCTGGTCATAGATCTGAGGCAAACACAGAGAGCGATAAATGTAACCAAAATGGCAGCACACAAACACGTGAGAGCAGTTTCGAATGCAACTCTCAGACTCGTATGTTAATCGTATTCTTCCATTTCTGTATGAAAAAGTGGAGAGAAAGTGAAAGCTGACAGGTGTTTGGGCTTCGTTTCGTTTTGACAGTGTACCGCTGCTGTTCTACAAAAATACAGTGGGAGGTGACAGCGCTGAGATTTACTGATTATGCACCTGCATAAACTTCTGCCATAATGTTCATATTTCACCTCCAACGATTTAGCCAGAGTTTTTTTTGCCACGTCCTGGATAGTATATAACTAGTGCATGGTCTAGCATATGGTCTTAGTTATTCTACATCCAAACAATTGTAAGCTACGGACATGCACACATGATGTGCTCCTGAGTGATGCTGCATGTAAAACCCAATTTCTCCTGCTGCTTGCACTTCTGTAGTTGCTCGAGATTGTCACATTGCCAGAGCAAAAAAAATAACAAAGCTGTCATTCCCAAAAAAAAGGTGGCAGGTTTCATGTACATCAGACGAGACGCACTCCACTTTCATCCTCCTGGATTAATGGAACTTTTCTGTAAATCAACAGAAAATCAGAACATCTATAAACAAGTGTTTTCACCCATTAGCCAGTCTCAGCGTCTGTACCTAAATGGCTAACCATCCATCTCCCAGTACAGAAGTAAGTGAGCCCCCTCCTTGTCACAAGAGCATGGCTGAATGAATGGGATTTAGAGAACCCTTTTGACCCCACTGTGGCCCTGACATCCAGTTTGTCTGCACTCATTCTCTTTTCTAATCCTCGTGGCTTTTTAGTGAACCTCCACCACATTTGACAGCATGATAGAATGCTCAGACGATGCTTACAGCAAGGCAGTTTGTTACACGAGGCCGAGTCTAACCCTCCCAGCTGCTTTATATCGAAATACTTTATTTCTGGGTTGTTCAGCTCTTTTGAAATATCAGAATCAAAATAACAAGAGCCAACATTTAAGATGTTGCAAATGAGATCTTGTGATGGCAAGAGTTTACTTTTTAATTTGCATGTCCAGTATTTATGAAGTTTCTGTGGAAAACAAAGCCTTATCATTCTGCTGTTTTGTGAAGGAAATGCATGGATTATAGCTCTGCATGTGGAGACTGTATTACAACAGGAGGTACTGTGTTCATGAAAGGAAAACAGACTACAGCCAAGCATGCTTTCTCACTAAGATATTAATGCCTTAAGGCCTCATGCAGTATTTCTGCTTAAGTCATGGAGTCATTGTTTCACATTTGGAAGCTATTTGCAGCACATTTAGCTATATGTGGCCACAATGGCTACTGAAAAGTACAAAAATGGTACAGGAAAAGCCTGAATAACCCACAGAATGTTCTGCTTCTACACTGTGAAAGAACAACTCAGCCATTTCGCACTCAGAGAATGGAACTGAACACTACACTTTGTCTCCCTCTCAGTCTCTCTCTCTATCTCTTTCTCTCTTCCTTTGTCTCCCTCTCAGTCTCTCTCTCTCTCTCTCTCTCTCTCTCTCTCTTTCTCTCTCATCCACACACACACACAGACACAAACAAGCACACACCCGTGCACATGTGAGTATACATAACCTTACACACGTTAAAAATGAGTCCACTTGAAAAACTCCTGACAGTCCATTCATTTCTCTGTGTAGGTTCTGATGCAGGAGATCCTCCAGAGAATCCCGCTGTAGAGCTCCTCTCCCCATATCAAGAGGAGATATAGGAGCCAGATGAAGAACCCATCACGTATGTGTGTATCAGTGATATGCAGCTAGAGCTCCCTTTGTCTGCCAAGCAGATTAATTCCATATTTGAATCCCATTCAAGACGTCTAGTGTTAAATTAGACCATTCAAGTGGTCCTATAATGTGCTACGCATAAGTGACCAAATGGGAGAAAAAAATAACTTATTTTTACTCTTCAAATTAAACATTCAAAGAGATTCAAAGAGATTTAAATTAAGAAGATGACTTACTGAACAATATGTCTTTCTCATTCTTCTCAGCTAGTACTTTTCAGATGGACTCTTCATAAATATGAGTTCTTTGAAATTAATGATGTACAACTTTTATTAGGTCATATATTTTTCTTTTTATTAGGCCTAAAAGGCTTAAAATGTAAAATATTAAATTTAAATTAATGCCGTTTCAAAGTGGTATATGCATTATTTTTGTTTGACCCCTGTATATTCATTTCTGCTCCTGCTTGTTTATGCATGAATGTTACTTTTGATTTCCTGGACCTATTTTTCCTCATGGTACATTCAGCTGGACAGTGTAACTCCAGCACACACATTGTTTCAATCCGCAAAAAAAAAAATGTTTGTGCAGTGGAATGTTTATGTTGTGCTTTTAGTTCATGGCATTAAAATATTATTTGCAAGAGGCATTGTATTTCACAGTCGAACGTGATATGTTCATCTGGGTTTCATCAGAACGTCAAAGGAGAGCCTGGCTTTTTTTAGAATCCCACTATTGCATTGTGAATTTATGTGTATACGACGGAACTGCTTATGAGCTGTAGATGTCAGAAAGGGAAGAGGTTTGCAAGGATTCACATACTGTGCAAAACATCAGATCTGAAATACACATCGGCGGCTTGGTCTTTGCACACTGACTCAAAGGAGGCGTAATATATGGCAAACTGGGACGGAAAACCCACTTTGATTGATAGGCGTCATTGTGCCCTAATGCACTGAGCGAGGCAGGTTTGTTACAGCCCTAAGTAAGAATTACAGTAAAGGCCCTATAAAAGCGATTTATGTCATCTTAAGCCCCGCCCCCGCCTCTAACATGGTTCCTGCTGGGCTCTACTCTAATTCCACATCAGAACCGCTTTAACTTCACCTACACTCAAGCAAACATAGGTGATAATCATCTTAACAGCCAAACGATAAACAATTTCACATAATGTATAGTTCTGTATAAAATGAAGGTAAATGGGAGAAAAACTCCAATTTCTCCAGAGGTCAGGCAGCGGCAGGCTGTGACAGCTCTTTAAACACTCCCCTCTCGTGCTGCCCTCGGGGTCAATAGAAGGTGTCCGTTACATTATTAATTTCTGAACATATCTGACCTTGGGATGTTTCTACATGCTAAACAACCTCTGGTGTAATGGCATCTCACTTTATGGAGGAGGGTCGGTTTATTACTGAGGTGAACCATGTCAATAGCTTTGCTGGAATCTGTCTATAGCTTGGCAGAGTGATCAATTCTGTAAATAATTGCAATAATCAAGGAAATGACCTAATATCATATGGAAATTTTGTGGCTCTGAATAGTGAATGCTGATGTTTGAGAAGTTTAAATGAAATGTTCTTTAGAGTGTAATAGTGTAGCTTATGACCAGTGGTTTACAGTGGGTTTTAGCACGCCATGGTGGATTTTAATCAAAGCCCATATGGGTATTGCCCCTGGGAGGGAGTAAGTAGCAGAAAAAGAATAATGAGATACAGCTTGCTTCTGTCGCAATGAAGCAAGGGAAACCTGGACAAAACTAAAGACAGGACAAAGAAGCTTAAAAATGAAACATTCTGTTGCATGCATCACATCACCGACAAATGAAACATCTCCACTCTTCCTAAAGGTCTTCATGTTTACTTTTACTCTGTGTGGTAAAAATGAGGACATTACAATCGGGTGCCTCCTCCTCTAGACATTGATCGCGGGTGGTGGTGTCCTGTCACTGCCTTACTTACTACTCAATCTCTTCGCACCGACATTTACAGCACACTGATTGGACACTGTCACTGACCAGGCGCTCTAAATCCTCCTTGAACAGCTGCTCGTTGATGACTGGACTAGAGAGAGAGAGAGAGAGAGTGCAAGAGAGAGAGAGAGCATATGAGAGAGAGAGGGAGCGTGTGAGAGAGAGAAAGATTGTGTGAGAGAGAGAGAGAGAGAGAGAGGGACCGTGTGTGTGTGTGTGTGAGAGAGAGAGGGAGCGTGTGTGTGTGAGAGAGAGAGAGAGAGAGAGAGAGGGACCGTGTGTGTGTGTGTGAGAGAGAGAGGGAGCGTGTGTGTGTGTGTGAGAGAGAGAGAGTGTCTGAGACTAAACCAGACCAAGCCGACAGTCGCTTGACCTCCTGCCCTTATTATGGCGAGTAAATCAGGGCCCTCCAGCCATTAGGCCGTGAGCGGCGAGAACCTCAGTCCCAGTGGCACAGGGAACACTGAAGAGGTCAGCATGAGTCACGAGCATGGAACACTTTGGGTAATGGAACCAGGGACTCTTATCTGAGGAAACTCTTAGGGGCCGTCCGCCGATCGGGCCGGGGCATGTAAATGGCACGGCTGTGCGGGGGACGCGGTGCGGTAGCTCTACAGGAGGCGATAGCGCAGCACTGTTATCTCCACATTAAAACACCTTCTGGTTGATGTTTGCTTTTCGCCTTGTCCCAATGGCCCGGAGAGCTTAATAACGGCAAGAAAACAAAGTGCAGAGATCCTGACTCTGATGGCTTCAGTGCATTGAGAGCCTACATTTAAAATGTCATCAGTTAAATTGTGAAAAGAAAAGAATAGTAACCATCAGAAATTTAGTTGAAAGTGTTGGGGTATGCCTTTCCCCAGAGTAAATGAAGTATACTGCAGTCTGATACTTTTCTCCACACATCTACATACTAGCTGAAAAATTACAGACTATGACCAAGACAGAACTCAGGGAATTTAAGAAAAGCCTTATCAGTGACTGCCTGAACTGCCCTCACTATGATGCCAAAAATATCAATGATTTCACTCTGCCCAGAGAAGCAGGTGTAAGGTTAATATAACAGGACAAAGCATGGTGTAATAAAACGTAAATAGAAAGTTTTTTTCTTGTATGAAATCACTTTCCTGGGTTGCATTTAAAAGGAGACCATTTTTGATTCATCCTTACTGAAAGCCCAAGAAGCAGTGGATATTTCCTGTCTGGGTGACTGTATATACAACAAATGACTACAAAGTTCGCTGTCCATTGCAAATATGTTGATGTACTGACATTTTTCTAAATTAGGTGTAAAAAGATATATAGCAACAACATTTTTCGTTGGTCATGCTTCAAACTGTAATTTTTATAGCTGAATCATAGACAAAGCTAGTAAATGACCAGACTACACAAACCTTAAAATTAAAAAACAATCGCCTAAGAAAAAGCAGTCAGATCTAAACACTGTGGGCAGTATTTGGTGATACATAATGTCATCCCTGCATTTGGGGTATTAAAAACAAAAGTGCTAACAATTTTCAGAATAATTATATACTTAATAAGGACAGGAATATGCTACATGTGTACATACCAGTGTTTGACTTTGAAATGAATCTGTTTTCAGCACCTATTTTGCCACTATTGAATCTAATAGTGAGAAAAAACATCCCTCTAAAAGCCCAGTGTTTACATTGTGGAGTCTGATACATTTCAAATAAAATTGTTCCGCCATCAAGATGCTTTCTCACACAACACAGCCTTGGATCAAGAGGGAAATGGAGCATAAAATAACTTAAATGACAAATTATGGAGCTTTCTGTGTCAGTGAACCAACGTTAAACAAGTCACCTCCATTCTGGCACGCAGAAAATAAAAATAATTATGCTGGCCTGTGTCCTAGTCCCGTTATTATTACTCCAGAACACCCATCGGTGAGTGCCTAAGGGATGATATCATTGTGGTCTGCCATGTTCACACGATGATAGCTCTTATAAGGAAAATTCCAGTGACCTCCTGGCCACTATGGCCAAATATTATTCCTATGGGTTTTCCTCTCAGCACCTGACCTTATTGAGGTAATCTACACCCAATTTTCAGGAGTCATGGCTAATTAAACTGACTATTTTAAAATGCTTGTTTGAACCCTTATTGTTTCAGTGGGCTTACATGAAGGCTTCCTGTATAAATGCACCAGTGCCAGGTTTAGTAATACTACCATGTAATCCTGGTTAACAACATGATATACAAAGATAACAATATACAGCCCACAGTGATAGCTATTTCAAAAGGTTAAGTGGTTTAACACCATGGTTTAGTATGTGGTTTTTATCAGCATAGCACAGGGAATTAATACAGTGCTTTAGTTTTATGATTTACATATGAATCAGATATCCTAATGTCTTATGTGTGTAAGAACATATTCATAAAGTATTGATTTATGATTTTTCTACACAGAATGAAATGGTTTACGTCACTAGAAACCTGATTTGACAGCCACACTTTAAGAAGCAGAACTTCGTGAGTGATGTTATATTTGAATGTGCCACGCTGTGTGTGAGATATAATACTGTTTCTCTGGGTAATGAAAACACTGATATTGTATTTAGCTTTTAAATGAATGAATGGCAGCATCACTCTTCCGAAGCACCTCGCCACAACCCATCACACCACTGCAAATAAGCTTGACAACATTGCTAACAGGCTTATGTATTTAATGGATCAACCCTACAAGTACAGCTAGTGTAAGTCACCAAAATGATATTTATATTGGAGACGCTGCCCATGAAACAAGAGCAAAAAACAGTAGTAATGTGCTTAACAGATGATACAGCTGATTATCACTGATAAATTCCAAAAGCACTGTGTGTAATATTCTTTGGCCAAAATAATTTGTACCTTGGGGTGAAAATTCCAGAAACAAGTCTGTGAGACCTGTCTACTAGGAGGCCTGACAGACAACAATGTCTTTTGGGAAATATTGTAGACCTTACTGGTACCAATTCTCAAAAAACGGACATACCACAAAAAAAAGCATGGTATGAAACAGACAACAGCCTAAGGTCTTCTCCTTCATGTACTGAGGCACAATGAAATCTCTCTCAGCACAAAGGCAGTATAAAAAACACTGTAGTTATGGTATAACTCAAACATGCCATGTATGCCAGTAGCATAGTAGCATACCATGGTAATGTTGTAAAAGAATTTGAATTTTGAAGCATACCCTAAATGTTCAGGGTCTTTCATTAATAATTGATTAACTGACCATAGGTGTGTAATACATACAGGAGTGTAATACATTTATACTTTATAAACTGTTGATGCAGTTATAACATCAAGATATTTTGACATAATTATATAATCTGAAACAAGATCATTACAATTTGAAATCAGCAACAATCATTACCCAATTAATTAAATATAACAGCAATATTGATTCTGGAATGCGAACACAACACCGCACCAACCTCCCCACTCCCCCACCCCACCCAGCAAACATAAATAATAATAATTATTACTATTTCATTGTTTGTTGCTATTATTATTAGTATTATTTAAAATAAATTAATGAGAAAAAATATTTTACTGCGACAGATGCTAATGTAATGTAGGCTATATTAAAAATAAACCACTGCTCCACTGTTTTTTGTGAAGGCTTTCATTTAAGGGAAAACCATAGCCGCTAGCTGAGTATTACCATACAAGCAAGCTTCAAGGAAGAAAGACAGAAAGAAAACATTCTTGCTTCTTGGCGAAACATGAAATTTATGTCAAGTTTCACAGTGCAATGTTTGATCTCACGTTCAATAAATAGGTTACCTAACCCAAGAAATATTAGTCTGATGTGCTACTGAGAACATTACTGAGCATGACAACATATTTCTAGACCATTTGCCAAGATTAGCTTGTGAATACTTTTTTCACTAAAAGTGATCATTGAAACATTCCAAAAAATACTTCTGCAGTTAAACGCTATACCCTCTACAGCAGAACACACAAACAGTGGACCTCCAGAAATCTCCTTAACAGGGAGTGTTTCTGGCTTAAATGATTGTATTTTACACTTTATCAGCACAGATAAATAGTTCAACACCTTAACCCCCCACTGCAGAAAGCTCTGCTTGCTTGGCATATCATGGAATATGGAGTCCACTTCTGTCCCTCATTCACCTCAGTTCTGTTTAAGCCTCCTGGAATTTTTACAGTCCTCTCTGGCTGAGCAAGTGTTTAAAATGGCGTCATACAGAACATATATAACAAGTAAGAGTGTTCTTTTCTGTCTGTGGGGGGCTTAACAACAGCAACTTGTATTTCTGGTAGACAAGGCCATAGCACACCAATAAGTCTTCTTTTTCTAAGCCAACAGTCCCTCTGCGCAACTCACACTCAGAGTCTTCAGGTCATGTTTGTGGTTTGTGTAGACAGCCTTGGAAATCAGTTCATGTAAAGTGACCGCTTGCCGTAGATTACAAATTTGTATTTGACGATGTCTATAATTAGGGAACCCAGAAATGGGCAACATGTAAACATGTGTGAGTGAATATGTCTCAGTTGGACCACATGTCTGGACTCTCAACTGAATGGCAATCAACTCTGTCAAGAGAGAGTATCTCTCTCGCTCTCATCAGCTCAAGTGCTACTGTTGGTCATCTCTGAGGTGTGTGACCTTTATCTCTGTATGTTTGCATGGGATTTTCTCATCCATCACTTCCTCTCATCACAATGGATACAAATCATGCATTCAAATACAACTTTAATATTCTACTAAGCCCCATCCAGTTTGCCCTCATTGCTTTCCTACTGAAACGTGACGGCTATTGACCCTGATCTGATATTTAGCAAAATCACAAACAATCACTAACGCATCGCTCAGATTTACGCAACGCGGCGCGAAGTCGTGCATTCTGGGGGGCGATGAAGGAAAACGACGCACTCACCTCCCACAGGTGTCGGGTGTTCCGCAGCCCCCCCGACTGCACCTTATCCAGCAGCAGAGGGACTCCCTGAAAGGGCCCGACCCAAGTGCCCTGGGGGATGCGCTGGGCGGCGCAGATGCCGTAGCCCAGGCCGGGCACGGTGCTGGTGCAGAGGCAGACTTCACGGGGCAGGTCCCGCAGCCACTCCGGGACCTCCAGGGGGGGCGCGGAGGTGGACGCGCTGCTCGTCCCCACCAGCCGACGTAGCGAGTGCAGGGGCCCGTGCATGGGGCACTCCCCGTTCCGGTTGTCCGCACACATGTCACAGCCTGGAGGACAGCACAGCACGAGAGGCTGTTATTTAGCTCGCCAGCCAGATGGGACCCCTGCATGCTACTGGCCACTGATACTAATTCCTGCAAGTGGAAGACGGGCAGTTTGCAGGTTTCTTCTCTTGTTTAAGTACTTTAACAGGCGTCTTTAACCCCGCCTCATGTGGTGCTCCATACTGTAAACGATGCACATTAATGATAAGGATCATGAAATAATAAGAATTTACAGTACAACTTTAATTAGTCAGAATAATTTTTTTATATGATTGCAAAAACATTTTAATTTATTATTATAAAAAATTAACGAATTAGCGTATAGGCTATATGTATAAGAATTTTTGAGATTCTTCTTTGGTGTTACAAACATTTTGTTTATTGAAAGATCAGAATATAAATTTTCCTACGTAATTTTTCACGCATAGCAACTTTAAGGCGAGCACCCTCCGCCGCTAATTCAAAACTACGCTGTCGACAAAGTTTAATTCAGTTTCGAGCAATGGCACTTTTTCGACTTTGTTGTTTAAATTTCCATGTTACAAAAAACCGGCAACTCTATATAAAAGTTAATGTTAATAAAGTTACTAGCCTATATTATTTGATCAGTCCAGCTAATATTAAAATCGCAGTTTGGTGCAATTAAACAAGTGTTTAGGATTCTTAAACCACTAAACCACTAAAAGCAGCGTTCCATATCAGAAATCTTGTATTGGTCTACTGCTTTTAACTTCCCCCAAAATCTCGCTCTAAAACGTATTGACATAAATAAAGGCATGGTTTTAAATGTAACATTCCTTTGTAATTTGTACTTATAAGCCACTATATAAATTACCGCCACTGATGTGAAATATTGGAGAGAGAATAGCAAATGTAGATAAAGCAGTCTTACTGTCCCCGGGAGACTTCCATATACCATGTTCGGATGATGAATAGCGGCCGATGGAAAAGATCGATCTCTGATCCACACTCACTCCACTCTCTTCTACAAAACTATACAGCAATTAATTGTGGCTTGTCCCCTCATCCCTCATCTCCTCCTGGCATATATCGATGGAGATTACTGCTGATGGGCTGTTTTATCACCTTAAATAAACAGTCACCACCTTTTCAAACCAAGCTTTAATATAGTATTTCACTTCGTGCATTTTAAGATTTTATTCTGTTGATTACACAATGATAATTGCATAATTATACAATGATAATCAACGATGTAAATGCCGGCATCAAATTTAAATGGGCAGTTTATCTCAATGATCTAGGTGCCATCGAAATTAAATCTAAATCTAAATTCTGAGAAATTCGTTGCCCTATAAACAGGTTGCAGCTAGATGTGGCAATTAATATGTTAATTACCAAGTTAAGTTAATTACCAAGTTAATTAAAAATAACTATTAGTTCCAATAATCATCGTTAATTTCACATACTGTTCAATTTAATCTAACTGAATATAAAGCTGAATATTTAGAAAATTACATAATGAATTCCAGATCTTTCATTTTGTTTAGTCTATTTGCTATTGATTAATTGAGAGACTAATTTTTTTAATTAAATATAATTTGAATTATTCTATTAAAGCTAACTCAAACTTACATGACGAGTGCTCCTTTGAACAACTTTGATGATCTACATAGTAAAACCGTCAATATATCCGACATGGCCTGCAGGACACCTTGATGCGCGTGCACCTGCCGATAATTAAAATTCATATAAAAAGTTTGGTTTAAAACATTTGGTACGTCAATGGGTTTATGAAATGTATGCTCTTACAGCATTTATCGTCGAATTTTGCTGTTTATTACTGTTTACGTTTTGTGCATTTAAACTTTATGCAAAATGTATTTGTTACCGTCTTTTGTTTTATCTACTGGGTTGCATATTGCAGATTGTTAAACGCCTCGTTACAATACCATGATTATTTATGAAGCAATTTTCATACTGGTTTCTTTATTTGTGCATTTTCAGTCATGATCAAAAGGCCTGTGACCCCCTGGAAGACACCCCAGAAAAATTAAGTCATACATACGGTTATTGAGGTCACCGGTATGATTGTTCAGGGGGATAATCTCCATTCTCTGCTGTCCGTACAAGTAGTAGTCTAACTCCTCAGAGGTCAGTTTCAACCTGGAATCCTTGTCATTTTTAAAGTTTGATGGCAAGCAAAGTTCTTTCGCTTGAGATGTGCTGTTGTCTGCTGTTATAATGTCGGAACAAATAGTCTGCCCAAACAGGGCGATCTGCGGGACGGAGAGCTGAGTTAACCCCACTAAAGACGACACGGACGAAGTCGACGAGGAGGTGGAGGATGGCGTTAGAGCGACTGACGTGGACGCGGAGGAGATCAAGTTAGGTCGCTGGCGAAGACTCTCCACCGGTATAGCCACTCTGTCGGGCGGCTGCAGCTGCGACAGGGCGGCATTCTTCAGCTGGCTTGGAGGGAAGAGCTGTTGCCAGTGCTGGATGTAAGTTGGGTCCACTTTTAAAAAAGCAGATCCGCTGGGATCTCCTGGTTTCAGCATGTCCTTCTGCGACTACGGGACGCATGAACAAGACGAGCTGTCAGTGATGTGTTTTTGTTTGTTTTATGTTATTCTCTTACGTACCTGCTGTAGGCTAGTTAGCAAAAACCTTTTAAGTTTCCACCAGAAAGAAGCAGGATAATACAGGCTATAGCAAATCTGTGTAAACAGTGGCTTTCATATATAAAACATGCAGACTGAGTGAAAAATAACGAACACCAACCAGGTCTACTGTACTGCTTAAAAACCTACAGGATCCTCATTTTCGAGACTTCTACACTGTCAATTATTTGACGTCTGTAGTTTTCGCATCATCTCAAAGTCACATTAAATCGTTCATCGTTCAAAAGAACGTTCCGAGCATGTAGTAGAAGACTTACCCTGTTAGCCCAAGCGAGTTTGTCAGGGCCGATGAGTCTAAACTGTAATTCCCAGACGCTTACACCATAACAGTATTGACCGTAAGACACTCTGCGCTCGCTCCGTGAATTCTGTGGCTTGAGAAAACAGGAACGTTCTCTCCCTCTCACGCGCGCGCCTACCCTCCTCTCACGCGCCTACCCTCCTCTCAGCGCTCGAGAGCCCCTGATGGAACACGTGGGTCGCGCGCCAGTAAGGGTGAGAGGGAAGAAGAGGGTATAATAACTAGTAGAATGTAACGCAACATTTGTTATTAGGAAAAGTTGGTGTTGGTCGTGTTTACGGCTTAAACTAATTTAATACAATTTTAACAACATTTTGCGGAGCCATTTTCTAAGAAAAAATAAAAGAATGTATGAGATTTTAGGTTTTAGGTATGAGGTTAAGTTTTTCATCACCTACAGCTCTTCGTTCCACACAGAGCCTGAATAAATGTCATATGTCCTCAAACCCACATTTGGAGAGCACTTTCAAAAATTCAGTTTAACATGTTATTAATGAATAACCAGCAATTGAGCTGTAACCTATGTATCTTGGCTCAGAACTGTTGATCAAGATTTAAACGTGAAATAAAATGCACTTCAGGATAACGGACCTCATGGTATTGTTACAGCAACTTGTTATCCAGCCGAAATGTTTCCCACCCTCTCTCAGACGCTTGAGAAAGTTAAAGCTGTTTGGATAGTGTCTGTATATCTAAATGTAGGGTATTTTACACAGTTCTGTCCAGAGGGGTGGTAAAATGTTTTGACTGGCGTCATTTTGACAGGGCCATTCGTCTTCCAGAAGTCTCTGTAGATTGATAACGAACCAAAACACAAACATAATCGTCTAAAAATGAATTCTTGTCTACAGATGCAATTCGCTGTAAAAGAATGTGGCTAATAACAAAACACACAAAGCTTTTATTTTACACTGAATGTGATTTTTCTAAAAAGAATAATAGACTATATCGCTAATGACACAAAATTTGGTTACCTCACGACACATAAAGGTCGGATGCAACAACCTGGGATCGTAATAACTCGTGTTTGTAAGTGCCCTGACAACCCTAATTTATTGTTACTACTATTAAAGTAGTTGTCTTTGTTGGTACAGCTGCTGTTGACGTTGCTGTTGTATTTTACATTCTTGATTTACACATGGCCTATATACCCATTATGATAAGGTTTCGGGTGTTAGGACATTCTACAGTAATAATGGTTTATATGACAATGTATTTTTTTTTCATTGATAAATGACTATTGAAATTAAGTGCACTCGCGAGAGCACAGGATCAATACATTACCTGCTGAAATGCATCGTTTTATTCGCCAAATAACCATTTATTAAGACTAAGTGGAGCGTATGGTTAATTTGTATATTTGCATAAACTTTGATGTGAAAGCACCTAAACAAGTGTTGCTTTCATTTACATACCAGGGACCTCTGTTTGACATTCAATTAGAACGTTTGCATTTCCTGTTAATTAATTCGCCTGACGCCCGAAAGACAAATGAACGGCCCCCTTTGACAGGAGTCCGATAAAGAATTCAGCAACCTCTCTCCGTGCCCCAAATGTCTCCTATTATGGTTTTAAGGTCACGGGTTGCTGAGTATATAATTCATTAATATAGACGTTTATTCAGAAGGGAGTTGGTGGTCATCCTGTTGTTTCAACTGATATTTGAACACAAGTGTATTGGGGAAAGAGTAATAAATTGCCCATTAAAACCCTATTCAAAAGAGAACACGATTGTCACGACTGCATTTTTACAGTCCAATCAACTCCTAACGACAATGCAAATATTACAGAATGATCCTTTTTCACTTTGGTTCTGTAGTCCGTCATTCATCAATTAGTGTTATGAGTGTTATGTCATACATATTTCTGTGACTATGGGGGGAAAAGACTTGGCTAAACTTTGGCTTTAAATGGCTTTATTTGAATTTCTTTCAGTTAAGCAGTATAATACATACAAAATAGTTTAGTTTTGATAATGCAGTAGTTACATTTATGACTAACCTCTTTAATCATTTACAGTAATTGTGCACACATGTTTTCCATACAATGACAACTGTAACAGATGTAATTTATTATAAAGAAATAAAATTGAATAGAACATAGATAGATAGATAGATAGATAGATAGATAGATAGATAGATAGATAGATAGATAGATAGATAGATAGATAGATAGATAGATAGATAGATAGATACATACATACATACATACATAAGCCAGCTTTGTGCTGGTATCCTGCCCAGGGAACATTCCTGCCTTAGACTGTAGGATTCAAGGATAAACTTGGATACTCCTACATGTACATGAAACAATACATGTATTAAGTGTCATGTCAATTATATACGTTAAGTATTCATGTTTGTTTTCCTTTGCTGCTATGGTGTAGCTGTGAATGGACTTAAGTTTATCCAAAGCTCCAGAGACTTTACCAAACCTTCACAACATTTAACACAGCTTCAGATCATTGACAATATCATTTCCAGTTACATCATCACACCTACAAAGTCATCCAACTTTTTAATTGTTATAGACCATGGACACTATCCTCTCCATTCATATTAAGATACCTTCAAAGTTATACAAAAACTTAGATTAGACTTGACAATATTTTAATTGGTTAAATGCCATGTAACCTCTGCCTGGCCCTTTGTGACAAAAGACAATGTTACAGAATGGTAGTATCTTTGCTAATGTTTGTTAGGGGAAAACAGGGGAATAAGGGAAACGTTTTTATTTATATGTCAGATAAAAAGTCTTAGTGTATGCCACTCTTACCTCTTAGCCAAACAGTGACTATTACAAAAGAAATTAAATGTCATTGTGCAAAGGGTGTTTGTACAGTCATATTGAATTTATCTTTTCATTCAAAGAAATGTATATCGTAGTATTATAAACTATAAGTAACACTAACATATGCACCATTTATTATATCATTTTCTCTTGACAGCATGCAGCAATTATAACAAGATGAAAAAGACAATACATAGTACAATAGTTTGGCAATACATCAGTGCATTGTTTTAAGAGATGTAACTATAGAGTTATTATGTTTATATGCAACAAAGTCAGCAGTCATAAGCAGTAAATGAACGCTACAGTGCTGGACTGGTCTCAGATGGAGACCGTGCAGTAATTACATCCTTGGGCACCTATGGCTACCTGTTGATCCTACACTAAGAAAGTGTTTATGTCACTAATAGCAACCGAGAACTAACATAAGGTTCTCACAATGCTGCATGCTAGGTATCTAAATAAGACTGCAGAACATCATGTGGGATTATGCTCTTATGATCTTCAGTGACCTTTGGGGCCAGTATTTAAAATGGTGTTAAATGAGCAATAGAATGAATGTGTAATACAGAGCCCTAAAATCTCTCATAACAGCCCGAGCTTTCAGAACAGTGGCTGGATGTCAGCCAAGCGCGAGGAAATAGATTAAAGGTGTTGTTGACCTTCTGCAACCTGCTGTGCATGACTGAGATTTTTCAATTCATATGCAAAATCATTAAACACATGTGGATAACAGGAGAGTGGAAAATGGCCAAAACTGAAGCAAAAAATAAAAAAGCTTTGGAACAGAAAAAGACTTTAAATGGTGTTGCAAAAAGTAGCCTACACCTCAGGCTCCAGTTTCTAAAATAACATGATGCAACTCATTTTAGAAAAGCAACAAGAGATTAAAGGTGTCACGTCTGAACACTTTCTCATAATTACCAAGTTGATGCTGATTCGGTGATACTGAAACTTTTTCAGTCTGTTACCTGTTCCACAAGTAGCTATCCACTGCTTCAGACTTCAGGTTTATGTCTTTGCTTGTCTCTAAAATGAGTTTAATGAAGCTTGTAACCTACCTTTGCCTCCTGTGATCTGATTAAAGAATCAATAGGCTTTAAATGCAAATGTGTAATGCTGAGACCTGGTAGGGTCAACTGCTTCTGTGTTACATCCCATAGGCAAATCAGCGGTGACTAATATATCAAGAGCCACCTGAAAAGTGTTAACAAGGCAATGTATGCCTATTAAGAAGTGAACACACAATGAAACTGGTTGGGGTTTTTGGGTTCAAAACATTACTCTAGGTTTGACATTTGTTGCCATTCATTCATTCATTCATTCATTCATTCATTCACGTCCCCTATGATCCCGTCAAGTTAAACTAAATGCTCGTATGATTTTAAAGAACACGGTCCTCCCCAGAGACCTTCATCCATTTTCCCAGTTATGACGTTCTTGTCCAGGAGGAGGAGCATGGCACAGGAAGCAAATGTGAAATCTCAGATTTTCTCCGCAGTAGCTAGTTAGCTACCTAGCTACATCGTCGCTAAAATCAAATTCAGACATGTACTGGGGTAATATTTGGAAATTCTTTATTTTTTATTTGCCATTTTTAGGAAATGCAGTTTATTCCAAAGCAAAGGTCGGGCCGAAAGTAACGGATAAGGTGAGTAGCTCCCGTTCTTAAGATGACATTTTGCCGATTCTAAGGACACTGTAGGATAAAAAATTGGGGAAACACGCTTCTACTTTAAAAAATATTGCAGAAATAGCAGCTAAAACCTTTTGTGTTCGTCGCAGTTATGACTTTACTTGTCGTCTGACCTTAATGGACGAAGACGGCGTATTTATCCGTGTCATGTCATGCTGGACTGCATTTAACTGCATTAATAAACATGCTTGTGTGAAATGCACACGACAAATATTTTCAAAAGACAAAACGGCTGAGGTGGTCAACGTATATAAATGTTCACAGTAGCTATGCTCCTTGAGTGCATCAGACCGACTGCGACCAAAGATACGCGCAGTCTGACTGCTCTCAGTATTTGTCTTACCGGAGATCTAAATAAACATTAGCGGTCTCGCGCTCTCGCAGTGGCACGAGGACACGTCTCTGCGCATTTACCCTTCCGCTTCAAAGTTTCACGCGATGGAGCATAAGTGCATTAGTCAAGTGATTATTATTAGTTATGGCAAAATAGCAATCTCTCATCATGATAATATGGGAATAATATTTTCAAGTACACATCTCATACCTGGAATAAGAAAGACGTCGCTAAATGTAGAAGCCATTGCCTTTTAATTCAAGTAGGGCTATTTTCCAGAGCTTTGGAGAACACACAGAGTATTATTTTTGCATTTAGCTCAATTTATATATTTGTATATACTTTATATTGCATTTCACTTTGTTTGTATTACAGTTTCTCGTATTGCTCAGTTCTTCCTTGGGGCTTGTTGCAGGTGTTTTTTGACATCACAGTGGGAGGACACGAGGTTGGCAGAATTGTGATTGGGCTATTTGGAGAGGTTGTCCCTTTAACAGTGAAGAACTTTGTTGCTCTTGCCACTGGAGAGGTAGGCAGTTGCTTTGTATTTTCAAATGAACCAGTGAAAACCTCAATATCTGGGTGCTTAATTATTATTATCTTGTAGTATTGTAAAGCACCACTCTTAAAACATTGATGCTTAATTTTAGGTTGCCACCTTAATAAAATGTGTCTAACAGAACCATAGTGTGAAATCATAAATAGACCGTACTTTGAAATCATTGCAACATGCTTCCATTGAAGTGTATTTGCTTTACCTGCAACTCAGATCATTTTCACATTCTAGAAAGGATATGGATACAAAGACAGCAAGTTCCACCGTGTCATCAAAGACTTCATGATTCAAGGAGGTGACTTCACAGCTGGAGACGGATCAGGAGGTGACAATTGGATTTTCACTGTATTACATGAATCCCAAATGACACTCCTAGTGGCTGGAGGTCAAACCTTCGATAAAAGAGCTCGGTGAAGGTTTGTGCAAGCTGCAGTGCGTCTTTCGTGATTTGTGTCTGTCTCTCCAGGCAAGAGCATCTACGGTAAGACGTTTGCAGATGAGAACTTTAAGCTGAAGCACCAGGGCACGGGCTGGGTCAGCATGGCTAATGCCGGCGCTGATACCAACAGCTCACAGTTCTTCATCACTTTAGCAAGAGCTCCCTGGCTGGACGGCAAGCACATTGTCTTCGGCAAGGTCTTGGAAGGCATGGTAGGTGTCTGCACAGTGTCTGCACAGTGTCTGCATGGTAGATTATTGGACCACAAGAGCAATTACTTTATTAATTACTTATAATAGTCAGATATAATGGACAAATATAATTTTGCAAATGTACAAAAAAGTGCTTTTTAGTTCAATAAAATGTTTTGTTCTGTTTGGTTTTCCATTGCAGGCTGTAGTTCACACAATTGAGCTCCAGGACACCAATGACAGAAACGTTCCCTACACAGAATGTGTGATAGTGAACAGTGGGAAGATTGAGGTCAAAGAGCCCTTTGTTGTGGAGGTGGAGGGTTGGTAGCCCGACACACCAGGCCATAAGGGGACCTCACAATTTTATTTTTCTCCTTTCTCCTTCATTAAATAGTTGGATATGCCCTCAGTAGGACTGTGAGCACTGAATGAGGTCACAGAGAGCCACTGTTGCTGTAATGAATGAGCTAGTATGCAGCGCTAAACCATTAGGATTAACTAGCAAGATAACGTCATCCAAGCTGTTAAATAACACAATAAGCTAATAACATCATAACCCAACCACAGCAAAGTGCAACTTCATTACTATGTTCATTTAATGTCGATGACTATAGTAATAATGTTCAGTAACGTCATATAATTTTATGTATTATTCATCTTAGAAGTTGAAGAACTTCTATACATACATGTATTGATACCTCTAAAGTTAGATTTTTTTCTGAACATGTGGATTGAAAACATTTTTCACACTATGTAAGTCATCACCCTAAAAATCACAACATTATTGCCTTTTTATGAACAAATTTAGTATTGTTATAATTAGTGTATATTATAACAAGATCATAGTATGGTTGGAATTTACAAATATGTAATATTTTAATCAGAATCAAACCCCTTTTGAAATATAACAGTCAGTTAGAACAGTCAAAGTAAATGTTGGCTCACAAGCTTTTATGAAAAAGGTGAAAAGTCTTATCGTTTACTCCTGTGTGGTTGTTCTATAGCTTACTGTTAAGGTGTATAACAGCACAATAGATGAGCTGCAACACTTATTATATTTATTATAATTTGTTCTTAATAATGAAATATTGTTATTGTTAATACATATCATTTGGACAGTATTCTAGGAGACATAACACATATTACACAAGGGTGCCAAATATTGTAAAGTCATTATGTTCCAAGGAGAAGTCAAACAAAGAAGGAGAAGTTGTAACACAGGACATAGAGGTAGATGTAGCAACTTTGAAAGGAAACTGTGTTGTTAGACAGCTTTTTAACTAACTCCATGGAAAGTGCCATAGTTACACTAGAGCGTCTTGAAATTGAGGTCAAACAATTGTAATTTTAATACATTCGCAACTTGATTGAAGATGGCTAATGTAACACAAAATGTTATACTAAAAAGTTTTGTTTGAATAAAAATGGGTTGTTTTGCTATGCATTATATCCAGTCTGTGCTCACAATCCATGATATCTTTGTTTTTGTTTCTTTATGATTACTGTCATTAACATTGTTGACTGTTGAAGTGATTAATTTATTACATTATTTTCTATGGAGCTCATTTAAAAATATTTTACATTCAATTAAAATGAGGTTTTAAAGTGACTTTTATTACTGTATCCTTTTTCTTTGATTTTGTTTTAGTTTTCTCAAGTATTGAGTTCTTTAAGTGTTAATAAACTTCCATGCAATTCCTTTGACTATTTGTGTATGATGCACTCAATTGAAAATGCTACACAGTGAGCATATTTCACAAATAAACGTGTGATGATGAAGATGAAGAATGAAAAGAGAGACAGTATAATGATGCCTTTATTCCAACACCTCAGAGGATTTGAAGATGCTTGCTAAGAGAATATTCTATTGAAAAGAAATAACATGAATGTAGACTAGATTTGTTTATACACTACGGTTGGTACGGGCAAACAGACTCAAAAGTCAAAATAGATAGTACTGTCTCAAGAGGAAAAAAAGCTTGTAAAGTTGTTGGAAAATACTACACGAGCTATTAAATAGATTAATGCCGTTAACTGGTTAAGTCTTCAGTGCTAGACTAAACTGCATTTCCAACAGGGAGCAACCTTTCAAATCCTTTTTTTATTCATAGACTAAATCCCAGTCTCAGGCTTAGTCTAGATCTGGGAAGCTGGCCTAAACTGGCCAGTCTGATCATTTTTAGCCAGTATACTGTTACTTAAAAGCACACAAACTACATACATTAATCAAAACTAATACGCCATTGCTCAGATGAATTAATATGGCTATTGAAATCACTGAAACCGGTAAATGTGAATTAGACCCCATAACAAGTTCTTCGAAGGGGAGGTTAAAAATCGACATAATTTGAGATTTCAGCTCTCTGAAGTCACATCAAGTTACATTCGCTTATCTGTCAAAGAGCCTCTCCACAGCAGGGGCTATAACAAGTTAACATCTAAAGGGGGGCAAGAACAGCTAAGAGGTTCTTGGGGAGAGATAGCAGCAGATTGGAGCCCAGCGCTGAATCAATGGCGGACCTGTGCAGTGGTGGAGCTGTATCCTGGATCCGGAGGAGGAGAGGGAGACGACAGGCTTCATTACCAGCAAAGCTTGGCAGCATGGATGGGGTCCCCCAGGAGCCCTGCTGCTGGATGATGGGACAGTTTGTTGGAAAGGTCGGGAGCAGACAAATCAGCCTCACAGAAACCATCTTAAAGTGCCGCTGATAGAGCTGGGCCTGGAGCTTCCCTCCTCTACATGTCTGCCCATTATTTCTGAGTAAAAATGTATCAGGTCTCCAATGTCCGTAAATACCGTGTGCTTACATACATGTACACATCATTAGACATTCAGTGGAAGTTCTGATGTCCTAATGGTTATTCTTCCAGAGTTAAAACATTTACCGAGATTTTAGTTTCCACTAATTAACATTAATGAATGAGATTATGGAACGTGATTGTAAAGGTTTTCCTATCTACGGTATCTTTAGTGTTTCTACACTATTGGTTCACTATTGATAGGCAATTGGAACAGTAACATTGTTCCACAGTAATATTCTCGCCGCTGACAAGGAATCATTTGCGAATCTCCTTTCAGTTTCTGCCATATTGACTTCCCTGTAATGACAGTGTCTAACCCTGTTATACTCTGACAATTATCACTAAGTGCTCCCAGTTCCCCAGTTCTTCACAATTAGACCCTGGATTATCATATTGACATATCTGATGCACTTTGGGCAACCTTGTGAACAAATGGTAAGAACAGTTACTGTCCTAGGTATACTACACTAAAACTATTGTTTTCCTGTAATACTTATAAAAAAGTATATGACTTAAAAGTCATTATAATTAAACCATTTGCTGGATGGATGAATATAGAGATTTGTTTTGCAAGATACTAACAGATATTTAACACAGGAGGTTTTTAAATGCTACAGAAAGTTTATGTGTTGTTGGTGCAGTGTAGTGGATAACAAGGCTACAGCTCCCTTGGAAACATGGGGTTCAATCCCCTGCCTAGGGAAAAGACCCTATGCTGAGACAAGACTATGCTACATTAGTCTGACTTTGCAACATGGAACAAACTGAAAATCTGCCTAGAGCAAACACCTATATGCTGAACTAATGAAGAACTATGATATTTCAGTAAAATAAACATAAAATAAGACCATGCTAAGTAATGCTCATAATGATTGCAGTGGTATTCCAAAGCTTATATGTATAAACCTGGAGAAAAAGAAGTTATACTCCAGACTGATTAGTACTAAGGTGGAGTTACATAATTCACAGCCCCAAAGGCTGAGACATTTCCGCTCACTCTCGAAATGTGCCTGAACGTGCTCCAGGAATCATTAGAGCTCCATCTCTTTACGCTGAGAAGAAGACACCAGGTGGACAGCATTGATCGCCCCTTCAAGCTCTCTTGGTGACTCCCTGCTACACGTCACCAATTGTCTGGCTTTTTCTCTTTCTGCTGTTAAAATATGGTCACAAATTTACAAAAGGGGCTTGTTCTCCCCTGACCCTGGCAAGGTACCATCACTCAGTGGAAAACATTGTGAAAATATCAAAGGGAAGCAGCGTGCGACAGGGGAGAAGTATAAACAGCATAATGATTTCCCCAGAGCTTCTGCCAAGAGCTGGTGTCACCCGAAAGCAGCATAAATGGTGACACCTCCTCACTTAGGATTGCAGAGAAATCGAACGCTGACATTCTTTTTAGGACCCGAGCCTCCTCATAAGCCAATTACTGTGGTAACAGGAGAGCACACTTCTCCAAGCTTGGGCAGGAATACCATGGACCTTCTGAGGTTCAGAACTATGTACACTGCCAAAACAGCTTGAGCGAGCTGCACAGACCTCTGGGCGCTCATGCCCAAAGGAGCTATTTATAAACAAAGTGAAGCTTCTCCACAGCCAAGCTCAAAATCACACTGCCTTTAAATAGGACTTTTTTGCAGACTGCCATCCAAAACAAACACCCCCACCCGCCCTCTTCTGATGAAAAGGAACGCACTTACGAACAAGCAAGAAAAACTGCATGTCTGAAAGATGCTCTTGGTTAACAAAAACTTAAATACTGTGAAATGGTTTTGACAG